>NW_028241668.1:0-74172 GCF_964263255.1 Lissotriton vulgaris | reverse complement strand
TTTCTTTTTCGCAGCATGAAAGTGTATAAGGGAGAAAGGTCGTCAGTAAACAATAAATTAGTCAATACCTCTCCGGGATACATAGAATCTCACCGACAACTACTTCAGGTTAGCTAGTTTATTACAAAGCAAAAAATAACTGGACATTGAGACACCTCAACAAAAGGGTGTAGAAATACAAAGGAATGAGCATGAAGTCAAATCTGCACATCCAATGTATAGTGCAGCATAAACAAAACAATTCAAGAAGTAGGTTACATAAAATCAGAAGGCATGAGTCCAAATTACCCTGCATTGAAGGTTGGTGAGTGAAAAGCATAAAATCTATTCCTACACTAGCGCTAAGGTGACATCCCTACATAAGCATTTTCCAAAGAAAGAAGAAAAGGTGTCAGTGTGTGGAATCTTCCTAAAACGCCTCTCCACCATCAATGAGTCAAGTAGCATAAAGCTACCATCACAAAGAAAGAGATTGTTCTAATATGCTCCCTCTTTGAAGGAAAGAAAATAGTGGGACCACTGTCCCAAATTCAAGCAACCAATTATCCACAAGTAACACTTCCATGATGCCCCTCGAATCACGCCATTCACTCTGGGTGTGGTCCTGGATGTACTTTTCCAAGATGTTGATCGTGTACCTTTCTCGCTACAATTTGTCCTTGGTTCCCAGACCTTCTCCTGTGTGAATCGTAATGTCCTTCCTTTATCAACTTGGGCAACATGACTGTAACTTCTTCTCCCTTTGTCATACTAGTAAAACAAAGACATTATTTTGCCTAAAAGATCGTTTCTTCACCTGCAATTCAAAATGTGTGAAGAAACACATTCTACAGCACACATGAAATGTAATTATTAATTCTAACGCAAGAGTTTTCAGGGATGTGCATTTCAGGCCTACGAATTTCAGCAAATATAGGAAAGCACAATGCAAGCTTTATGAATTCACATAAACATTAATGCAATTTCAACTAATGCATTAGCCTATGTATGAAATGTCATAACTAATAAGCACATTTAATACACAAGTAATTGTTAGCTTCACAATACAAATTCTTCATGTTAACAGTTTCTCCTGGTAACATTTATTATCTATATTAAATCCACATAATATTTTGTCAATAGCCTAAAATATGTCACAAATTCTTGCTAACACATTTCACAATTCTAACACTTCAAGTTAATACAGTAAATGATTATATGCAGGTGCGCTCTACACTTGATTATATTGCACAACTACAAATGAAATGAGATTTCCACTCCAACTGTTCCCCCTCCGATGATGTTGAGTCATCATAAAACACTCCAAAATATCCCTGCAGATTAGACGATCTAAACAGATGTTGTACCTAATCTCCTCTGTCTGAACTCCTCTAGACGCTTCAGATTCTCAAAGTGACTGTTCTGCAGTTTTTCCATCCTTCTTTCTCTTTCCCTTAAGGAGCTCTCCACTTGCCTCACTTTTTGCCACTTATATGCCCTTATCATCCCTACCAAGATAATGATATTAAGCCTGGGCTGAAAATTCGTTCCGCTCGCGGAATTTGCGGATTTTCCTCGATATCGCGATCCGCGAATCTTGTGAAATCGCGGTAAAATCCGCGAATCAGTGGGGACGAATTTTCAGCCAAGCACTTACAGGGTTACAGCAGCAGGTGCAAAAGTTTAAGCTAATTTTTTGTAACCTTTTACAAAAGGGTTACAAAGAAATTAACTTCAACTTGGCACCTGCTGCTGTAAGCCTGTAAGTGCTTCCTGGCGCCTCGTTGCCTACTTGCAACTATTGTCTGACCCTGCTCTGACCCTTGAAGCAGGCTCAGAGAATAGTTACAAGTAGGCAATGAGGCGCCTGTCACGAAAATTAAACCTCAACAGGAAGCACTGACAGATATAAAAACAAGTATTTGCAATGCAATAGGTCTCGCATTAGGAAAGTTTGAGCTATTGGTCTTGTAAATGACAATTTTTTTTATTTATGTGTTGGTTTTGAAAATAGCTAAATTAATAGCTTTGTCATTTACAATGCCAATAGTTATAACTTTCGCAAATGTGACACCTACAGCATTTGTAATGCAACATGTTTTGTATTTACGTGACTTAGCAGTATTGATATTACAAATTACAATGGCTTTTAATTTTTTTAAATAATTAATACTTAAATAAAAGTGATTTTAATTTATAATGGCAATAGCTTAAACTTTTGTAAATAACTTTTGTGAAGATTATGTTCAGTGTATTTTATTGTGAGGAAAATCCAAGAACAGAAGTGAAATATTAACATCTTTTTGTGACATTTGTAATAAAGTTTGAAACATTGAAAGAACATATTTGAACAAGTTGTTGTATGATTGCGCAGCTTGATGCTGGGGTGGCGCTGAGTGGTGCTGTGGTGGTGCTGAGTGGTGCTGTGGTGATGCTGAGTGGTGCTGTGGTGGTGCTGAGTGATACTGGGATGGTGCTGAGTGTTGCTGGGGTGGTGCTGAGTGGTGCTGTGGTGGTGCTGAGTGATGCTGTGGTGGTGCTGAGTGATGCTGTGGTGGTGCTGTGGTGGTGCTGACTGATAATGTGGTGGTGCTGAGTGATGCTGTAGTGGTACTGAGTGGTGCTGTGGTGGTGCTGATTGGTGCTGTGGTGGTGCTGAGTGTTAATGTGGTGGCACTGAGTGATGCTGTGGTGGCGCTGAGTGATGCTTTGATGGCGCTGAGTGCTGCTGTGGTGGTGCTGAGTGATAATGTGGTGGTGCTGAGTAATGCTGGGGTAGCGCTGCGTGATGATGTGGTGATGCAGAGGGCAGAAAAGCACAGAAAGCAGTCTAACAAAGGGCAGACAAACAAGGGAAAAATTAGTCTAACAGAGGGCAGAAGGGCACAAAAAACCAGTCTAACAGAGGACAGAAGGATAGACAAACAAGGGAATAACAGAGGGCAGAAGGGCACAAAAAACTAGTCTAACGGGGCAGAAAGGCACAAAAAATGAGTCTAACAGAAAGCAGAAGAGCACAAAAACAAGGGAGTAACAGAGGGCAGAAGGGCACAAAAAACGAGTCAAACAGAGGGCAGAAGGGCAGAAAAACAAGGGAAAAATGAGTCTAACAGAGGGCCAAAGGGCACAAAAAACGAGTCGAACAGGGGGCAGAAGGGCAGAAAAACAAGGGGAAAAACAAGTCTAACAGGACAGAAGGGCAGAAAAACAAGGGAAAAACAAGTCTAACAGAGGGCAGAAGGGCACAAAAAACGAGTCTAACAGGGGGCAGAATGAATCCCGCCCTGCGTGTTTGTCCATGAAGATGCCACCTTTTTGTGCAATACCTCAACTCAACTGGACTACTTTCTACTGTCTAATCAGTAAGTGCTCCCTCGTTGGCTAAATGTATAGGGGCAGATTTACAATAACTGGCTCATCCCCAGGGATGCGCCAGTTATTGTGCGCCGCAGCTCCGCCACCCATGGTGCGCCGCATTTACAATGTGGCGCACCATGTGATAAAAACGGCACAGATGCGTCTCGCATCTGTGCCGTAAAAGTAGTGCATTGCTGGAGCTGCGTAGAGCTTGGGACAAAGCTTCAGCAATGCTCTGGGGGGCCCTATCTCCCCAATGTTGCATCAAGCCTTGCGCCTGCTTCAAGCAGGCGCAGGGTTTTGACGCAGCATTGGCCTAAAAGTGACTGAGTGAATTCTTGTAGATTTCACTCAGCAACTTTTAGGAGGCGTTCCTGCGCAGGAACGCCCTCCCCTCCCCCCTGAACCTCTCCTGATGGTGCAAGGCTTTACAACGTGACGCATTTCTCAGATGTGTCACGTTGTTAATACCCAGCACCATGGCGCATCTTTTGTGCTGCCGCTGCGTCGCAAAAGGTCTCGGTAGAGGGTGGGTGTGGAGAACCAGAGGGTGGCAGTGATGAACCAGAGGGTGACAGTGATGAACCAGGGGGTGGCAGGGGTGAACCAGAGGGTGACAGTGCTGAACCAGAGGGTGACAGTGCTGAACCAGAGGGTGGCAGTGCTGAACCAGAGGATGGCGGGGTGAACCAGAGGGTGGCAGTGATGAACCAGATGGTGGCAGGGGTGAACCAGAGGGTGGCATGGGTGAACCAGAAGGTGGCAGTGGTGAACCAGAGGTGCTGTGATGAACCAGAGGGTGGCAGTCGTGAAACAGAGGGTGGCAGTGGTGAACCAGAGGTGCTGTGATGAACCAGAGGGTGGCAGTCGTGAAACAGAGGGTGGCAGTGGTGAACCAGAGGGTGACAGTGCTGTACCAAAGGGTGGCAGGGGTGAACCAGAGGGTGCTGTGATGAACTAGAGGGTGGCAGTGGTGAACCAGAGGGTGGCAGGGGTGAACCAGAGGGTGACAGTGGTTAACCAGAGGGTGGCAGTAGTGAACAAGAGGTGCTGTGATGAACCAGAGGGTGGCAGTGGTGAACCAGAGGGTGACAGTGCTGTACCAGAGGGTGGCAGGGGTGAACCAGAGGTGCTGTGATGAACCAGAGGGTGGCAGTGGTGAACCAGAGGGTGACAGTGCTGTACCAGATGGTGGCAGGGGTGAACCAGAGGGTGCTGTGGTGAACCAGAGGGTGGCAGTGGTGAACCAGAGGGTTGCAGGGGTGAACCAGAGGGTAGCAGTGGTGAACCAGAGGGTGGCAGTCGTGAACCAGAGGGTGGCAGTGGTGAACCAGAGGGCAACAGTGCTGAACCAGAAGGTGGCAGGGGTGAACCAGAGAGTGGCAGTGCTGAACCAGAGGGTGGCATTGGTGAACCAGAGGGTGGCAGGGGTGAACCAGAGGGTGGCAGGGGTTAACCAGAGGGTGGCAGTGATGAACCAGAGGGTGGCAGTGGTGAACCAGAGGGTGCTGTGCCCATACACGACCGCATGGGTAACTTCGCCATGCAAGCGGCCCGCGAACATGCAAAAAAACCTGCAAACACGCAAAAAAGCAAAAATCTGCAAATTTGCACGAATTCGCGGATTGCGAATTAGATTTCGCATGAATTTGCGGAACGCGAATTCACAAATTTCACCCATACTTAAATGATACGGATTTCAGAAATTATTATCAGCTTCAAGATGTATCCAAATATTCCACTTCCTAGATTTGCAAACCAATTTCCAACTGCACCAAATCCATTTCCAATCTTATACCAAACTCCTTCAGCTGCCTGATCTTGCAAATCATGATGTGTATCAGTGATTTTATTAAGCTTTGTGATAGATTTTCTGGAACATTGGGGGTTACCTCTGTGATATTCCCACACATGGATCTACACAGGACTTCTGTAGCTTAGTGCTCCATACTACGTGCTCTTGTTCTGCTGCTTATATTGTTATATGCCACTAGTAATTTCAAGTTGTTTCTCATACCCAGGACATGCTGTTCATTTCCTGACATCTACACCTAATATGGATATCTGTATGGCTGCTGTCCTGCAAGATTTCCTGATTATAGATGTATTGACACACATCCTAGTATACTGCCTGGTATCTCCATGGGGTGCTGGTATAGTTTTTAACCATTGTGTTTTTGATATACCAATTTCTATTGTATTGAATGATTTGCACGGGTCTCATATTACTGTTCTATTATAGAGTGGGCATCCATGACCCTTGACTGTCCTTTTAAACTGTCATTTTATATTTTAATGTATTTATGTTTGTATTGTAATGCTGTATATTTTAAGGACTTTTAAGGTCCTAACAACAGAAAAAAGTATTGTGATGATGGTGATTACGGAAGGTGCACAGCTTTTGGACAAGCCGGGTTGGTGCGATTGTACAAGGTGCAGCAGCAAAGCAGGATATGGTGCCAAGTACAGGGTAAATCCTCAGTTCTTGCGGTGACTGTTCTTCGCTGTCCTTCTTCTGAGTGTAGGGTAGTAGCTAATGTGCTACTTTCCCCTGGGGTGGGTGCACCCCTTATATGACCACTTCCCATGGCAAGTGGGAATAATCCTGACCCAGAGTTCCTAGTTTCACAAAATTCAAAATGGTGAAACCCTTTCTTGGCTGTATACCTCAGGTGACCCACCTTAAGGGTGTGCTTAGCCGAAACTATTACAAAAAGGGGTGGTGATGGATGGAGCATCTGAACCAATCAAATACTCACAACAAGTCCACAGATCTGGGTTTAATCCATCACCCTTCTTTAGCCCACTCTGCCACCCCAGTTCAGACAAGGCCATATGCAAATGAGTCTGACCCTGTGCCTCATGGGAACAGCCCAGCCCAAAATGCCAAGCCATGCCTTCCATGGACCGGATTCAAGCTTCCTAGGAACGGTTTCTGGCATTACAGCCATCTTCAGCCAGGCTTGCTTGAATCCAGTGGATAAGTGAGCAAGGGACTCACGTCTGAGCATACCCTGCCAACTTATGGCGAACAAAGCGGTACAAAAAGGGGTGGTGATGGGTGGAGCTTCTGAACCAGTCAAACACTCACACCCAGTCCACAGATCTGGGTCTAATCCATCACCGTTTTTTAGCCCACTCTGCCTCCCCAGTTCAGACATGGCCATATGCAAATCAGTCCGACCCTGTGCCTCATGGGAAGAGTCCAGCCCAAACACACCTACTGACTATTTAATTTTCAGACTTCTCTGCAGGCAAATGGGCCTTGGCAGGGAGTGGTGTTCCCTAGGTATCTGTTGTTGCATATGAAAGGCAGCAAAGACTTTGAAGACTCTGACCTTTGTATGCTAAATTGCTAGTAATCCTGCTGGAGGAGTTATTACCTCCTTCCTCTGGAACAGGCATTGTTTCTGGCCTCAGAGAGCATGGGCTTTCACCCACAGGGGGTCAAAAACAGTGGCAGACTGGACGATAATGGTTAGGTAACACGCTAGAGGATTAGTAGGATTTCAGTAGGTACATCTAAGGTGCCATCTCAGTGCATGTCGCAATAATTCTGATACTGGCATCAGTATAGATTAACCCCTTCCATGCTTGTGACGAGCTCAGCTCGTCATGCAGCACAGTGCTCGTGTGCTCATGACGAGCTGAGCTCATCATGACCACACCCGTTTTAATTGTGGTCCAGCACAGGAAGGGAATATTGCACGCAGCAATGTGGTTAAATGAGGCAAGGTGTTTGATGCCAAGCAGCATTATTTTCAGTGAAGCCATTATGTAGCTGGGTAACTTGTAATGACTAGTGCCCAGTACATATACCTAAGATGGCTTCCTGACCACTTGCAAAATCTTATTAAATTAACTAGATATCTTGAGGCATATGTGCTCGTACAGATATGCCATCACATGTAATATAATACACCCTGACTTAGGTCTCTAGGTCATGCTGTAGGGGTTACCTATATATAAGACATTCAGTGTACCTGGGCATTGCTCACTGGGAGTGTGCAATGTTGTGTTTCCAGAAAGGCTTGTGCCCTTTCATACAAAGGCTGTCTGCATGCAATCTTTTTGTGGGTCCCTTTGGGTAGCACAATAAGTCAAGTCAAGTCAAATAAACTTTATTCGGTTGTTCGATTTGACAACCATAAAAGTATTTACACTACAGTTAATAACACGAAAAACACAATCTAAAAAAGAGTATTCAATTACAGTTAAAAATCACAGAATTAAGAGTACTGCACTATATCAAAACATTGAAGACCGTTTAAAAAATAGTATTCCTTTAACAAGTATAAATAACAATTCATGTATCAGTATTACTATCCTTCCATACTGTTTCTGAATTTGATTGCCAGTTTTAAAAAACCACATATAAACAAAGTGTAATCACAATTTAGCAGCTGTAGAAAATGTTGTGCAGGGCGAAATTGTAGGAAGTTCAATTTTTTCAAACAGGGTTTCAAGTATAGTTTCCTTGGTATAGCATAAAAAGGACAAAAAAACAAGAAGTGTGCCAGGTCTTGCGGAGACTTATCGTCGCAGCCGCAAGCCGGCAACACTTGACCTCGATGAGAACCCCTAGGTACCGCCAACAAAAAATGAAACAGGTTGAACCTGAACCTTGTCAGCAGAAAACGGTCGTAACTCGACATTTGCCATGTCAGGTAGGGTTCCGTAAACAAAGTGCTTTTAATTAATAAATGATTACGTACACTTTCTTTTTTTAGTTCACATGATTCCCTTTCCTGTCTTCTAGAGTCAATAAAAGCATTTTTGACCGTAATAAGATCCGTTTTGGTGATGGATTCCGGATATAGAAAGAGTTCAGAGCGGCCTAAATCAGTAAAACACTTAGATAAGTATTTAAGCCAAGGAACCTCCATCCTGTTGTCCCATGTAAGTGCTTCTCTTAAAATAAGCTTGGTCAGTGGGATATTGTCATTTAACCAACAATTCATCCAGCACAACATGGGATTCACTGCAATTTTGTCGCATACGTACGGAAACCCCAGTTCTTCATGCACAGAAAAGTTTGCTGTACCCCTGGGAACCCTTAAAATCTGTTTCAAAAATTATTTTCAACTATCTGGAGGGCGTCCAGGGGAACATATCCCCATATTTCACTGCCATAACAAGCTGTGCTTACACTTTTGGCCTTATAAAGTTGGAGTAGAGCGGCAACTGGGCTATTTCCCATCTTTTTTGAGAAATCCAATATAGCCGCGTTTACCCTAGTAACATCTCCCTTCTTTTTCTGAATCACGGGTCCCCATTTAAGTTGACTATCAAAGAGGACCCCGAGATAGGAGAATGTGTGAGTTACAGGGATTTCCACTCCCGCTACATTTAGGCGATTTAGTTTTTTAAAACCTTGTCCAACCTTCATTATGTAGGATTTAGTGTTGTTAATACTTAAATCTCTTGTCTTCATAAATGTGTAAAAGGAATCTAGTAAAATTTGGAGTCCATTGGCCGTTCTAGATAAAAGGACTGCGTCGTCCGCATATAAAAGTACCGGCAGACCTTTTCGACCAATGTATGGATAATCTGTGTTGGTGCTTAAAAGGGACTCTTCCAGGTCATTAATGTATAGATTGAAGAGGAACGGGGCCAAAATGCATCCTTGCCGGACGCCCCGAAACACTCCAAAATCTTTGGTCACTTTTAGGTCCTGGGTGTATCTGACATTCGCTTTAGTATCTGAATGCATATCTTCTAGAAAGTTTACTAGGTTTTTGTCCACGCCCATTTTTTCCATGGCGCCCCAGAGCTTCCCTCGGTTCACACAATCGAAAGCCGAGGAAAGGTCCATGAACGCCATGTAAATCGTTCCTCTTCGAGCCTTGGTGTACTTCCCGATGATAAGATACAAATTCAGACATTGCGAGATGGTAGAGTGTCCAGGCCTAAAACCATACTGAATTGGAGATATTATATTATTTTCCTCTGACCAACTGATCAATCTATTTAAAATGACTCCTCCTATCACTTTTGCCACGGAATTTATTAGCGATATTGGTCTGTAGCAAGCCGGGCTGCTACGATCTCCTTTCTTGAATATAGGGACTATTGTAGATACCCCCCATGATTTTGGGCATCCACATAACACAGCAGCATTAAGTACTGCTGTAAGTACCAGCGCCCATAGTGCTTCACATGATTTAAAGAGGTCAGGCGGAAGTCCATCAGGACCTGGGGCCTTATTATTTGATAGACCTTTAATTCCTTTAATTATTTCGTCATTTGAGAAACGTAGTGAGATTTCTCTACCTTTAATTGAGTTGTGTTCTGCCTGTGATTCGTTATTTATCAAAATAGAGCTAAAATGGTTTATCCATTCATCCTCTGAGATGTTTGTGCCCACATTTGAAATGCTAGGACAATCAAATATTGGTTTATTAATTATTATCCCAGAACTTCGAGCTGTTTTTTAGTGTCTCGGGTTCTAAAAGTGACTCCCATATACTTTTTTTTACTGCTCGCTTGCGGGCGGCCAGTGATTTCTTATATTCAGTCCGCAATCCCCTGATGATCAATGGATCTCTTGGTTTTGTTTTTAGGGCTTTCTTAAGCTCGCGACTAGCCTTTGAACAATCACTGTCAAACCATTTCGGGTTGCTATTTGAATTTGTTCTCCCCTTAATGGGTATCATTAAAAATGACTCCACCTTCTTGGCTATCTCCTTGAAGGATGTCAAGATTTGCAACGGAGCTGATGCAGCAGATGTGCATATCATCAGTTCTTGATTACATACTGCATTAATAGAAGTATAAAATTGATCGCAATCCACCATTGACCATTTTAGGCGACGCTTACCATTAATGCATTTTAAAAGGCCACGGTCCTCTCGAGGGTTGCATTTTTCAAGTAGACTCATGCCCATAGTAATGCATAAAGGGTTGTGGTCGCTGTAAATACTCATGAGGATCATAAAATCCTCAATGATATTAACAAAGTCAGCTGAAATGAGAATGTGGTCTATATATGAACCTGTAGCATGGCCTTTAAAAGTAGGGGTTAGGAATACAGTTTGATCAGGTACTGTCGACATTGCCGTGAATAGATTGTTTTCATTCATTAAGTCGTTTAGACCTGTACCCCTCCGCGAGTGTTCAAAATGTATTCCTTCCATACTATTACAACCCAATTGTCCAGCAGGTCTCACGCTAGGGTTACTAAAAAACAAATGTGTGGAGGGTCAAAGGGGATATAATTTAATGACCTGTCAACTTATGCCCCAGTACTAGATACAAAACACGAAAAGGAGACCAGGTCAGTTGATGGTGTGCTGTTCTAAATGGTGAGCGGGAGTCATAAGGGCACCCATGTGAATAAATATGTTGGGTTACACTGGGCTGAAAAAGTCCCATCAGACCACCCTCTTGGCGGTATATCATCATCTGGGAAGGGCAGTTATACCATAACCCGCCAATGTTACAGTGCGGGAAAGGAAATCAACGTATTCTGCCACAGTAGTGCCCAAAATGAAATGTGAAAGAAAAGAATGCAGTGCTATGGAAAAAGTGATGCTTAAAAATGACTACCTAGACTGAGGAAAAGACTTGTCAACAAAAGTGTAGGTGTCATGATTAAAAACACGCCTAGTAGCGAAAATGTAGAGCTACATTATGGCGCTGCGTAAAGTGGTCGACTAGTTTCAGCTAAATGGAGTGGTGCTCTAGCTTTCATCAGGACCTTTGGAAAAGATACGCTACTGCTGTTTTTTAGTATTTAGAGCAACTTCTTGTTGCGGGTCTTTTTCCAGATGCAAACGCACTCATTGTTTGCATCATAGCTCACCTAATTTAATTGTGTGTGACTCCTCCTGCCCTCACGCCGCCTCTTTTGTCCTCAGTCTGACCCTTGTTTTACTGGAACCCTCCAGTCTAGGCTCTTGGATTATTTTCCAGAACCTTGGTTTCCGAACCTACCATATATTGTACCTGTTCAGCCTCTCTGGCTATACCATTTTTCATAAGACAACCGGGCATTTTCCTTCTTCTTTTTTCCCTTGCCTCGTAAGGCATACAACACCAAGTACCTTTGCCATTCCCAGCTGCCTGCTTCACCAAAACTGTCACTGCCCATCTGGACACTAGCGAGTTTTCTCCTGCTTTCCATTCTGTGGGGATATATATATTCATATATTTTCTCGAGGTCTAAAGATAAATGGTCCATCAAGCCCACAAATCACAATACACATGCTGGTCAGTGTCTAATTCTTTTTTATCTGGATACTTTGCCCTATGTTAAATTTCGGCTGGTCTGGAACAGCTACACGCATGCGCGACAGTATAGTGCTCTCTGAAACTCAAGCTGAGCACTTCTGAGCATGCGCGTCACGATCACTGCCGGGTGCGGAAGATCTGGCTCCCTTCCTGAGAAGCGCGGGCGAGTTCTTTCTCTGATTGTAGCTGCACTTAGCAATTGGCCCCAACATCGGCCGCAATTGGCTGACCGAACAGGAAGCCCCTATACTTAAATCAAACAGACAGCTCCGTCGGTGCCTTCACTTCCGCTCGACTTCGAGCAGAGGCACCGACGGACAGGTGAGTTCAGAGTTGTTTAGGTTGATTGAACAGTTAAGCTGATAGAGGTTTAGGTCAATTTCCTAATACCTAGTGTGTGCGGAGGCTATGCTGGGATTGAACAGGCTTGATTTCTTTCTTTATTAAATAACAAATTCATGTATGAATGTTAGTGACCGTTTTTTCGGGTCGTTTATGTTTACACTAGCATCTGTACCCAGATCTTTCATTCGAGGTTTGGGTAGTCTTTGGTTTGGCAGTATTGCCCTGAAGCCCTGTAGCTACTATAGTGTTATTCAGAACATAAAGTAAACTGTGGTACTTAATCACCATTGGCATCATTATTACCCTATGTGTTGAAGGTTAGTTTTCTATTCACCACAAACAATTGGTGCGGGCTCAGTGACAGGGTTAGGCAATGTTTGGGCAACTAAGGAGTCTATCACACGTCTTTTGGGTTTGTGTATATAGCTAGTGGGTTGGACACTTTTTGAACTGTAGCTAATTGTGTTCCCCCCTTCTTTTGCACATTAGAGCGGGGCCTCAATTTCCCGAGCGGTTGCCGGGCAAGGTGAGGTTTTTCGCCCACACAAAGCTGGGTAAGTATCACTGTGAGGAATTGCCTCTTCGTGATAAAGCTAATATGCTTATTTGAAATGCAGGACGCAAATTGTTCATGCAGGTGTGGTCTTGTCTTGATGGTGGATGTGGGGTTATGTGGTCACTTGTGGGGTAATTTATATATGGTATCTTTTGCTTGTTTGACAGGTAGAACATGTCTTTCCTGTCTGCAGAGGACACATCGATTCCAAGTTTTGGGTGATACTTTTTCTTTTACACAGTATTTTGATGCAACGTGTGCTTCCTGATACTTGTACACCCTTTAGTTCATTTTGCAGTAGCGTATCTTTTCCAAAGGTCCTGATGAAAGCTAGAGCACCACTCCATTTAGCTGAAACTAGTCGACCACTTTACGCAGCGCCATAATGTAGCTCTACATTTTCGCTACTAGGCGTGCTTTTAATCATGACACCTACACTTTTGTTGACAAGTCTTTTCCTCAGTCTAGGTAGTCATTTTTAAGCATCACTTTTTCCATAGCACTGCATTCTTTTCTTTCACATTTCATTTTGGGCACTACTGTGGCAGAATACGTTGATTTCCTTTCCCGCACTGTAACATTGGCGGGTTATGGTATAACTGCTCACGCTAGGGTTCCCACATAAATGTGTGTTAAAATCACCTACTAGAATTTTAAAACGTGGCAGAGAACTATCAATTGCCCCTAGCAAGTCACGTAAGAATTCTATATTGCATTCTCCAAACTGGTTCACAGAATTATAAAAATTAATCAGTACAAAGTTAGTTTAACCCCTTTTGAATTCCAAGATCTGGATGTTATTATTACCAGATTTGTGTTCAATTTTGTGACATATGAGCGACAAATTAACAAAGATGGCCAAACCCCCTTTAGCTCTTCCACTAGCAGATGGAATTGCCGGGATTATAAAGCTCTGGTATCCTTCAATATACAAGTTTTTCCCTACTACCCAGGTTTCTTGAAGACATATTATGGGATGTTTTTTAACATAGTGCAACCAATCTTTGTCTTGCAGTTTATCAGAGAGTCCAGCTATATTCCATGATAACAATGAAAATCCCTCATTACATTTTTGACGTCCGCATTGTATTATATTCATATTCTCACTTACAAGTGGGTTAGTAGGGATAGCAATATTGTAACATTCTTGAGCTGGCCCAGAATACTCCATGGTATGAACAGGAGGCAGAGCTAAATTTGAAACAGTATGTGGACCAGGAATACCTTTATGAGTGATGTCTGCACCCAGTACCATAATATTACCAGCCTCTGATTTTAAAACTTGGTTGGCATTCACTATGCCTGCATCTTCTGGTAGTCATTCTACCCCATCCAGCCCACCCTCCGCAGAGAAAATATCATACCTATTAGATGTGGGGATGTTAAAGTATTGGTGATCTGTATGATATGGTCGTGATGGTTGGTCATATCTGTCCCTACTATAACCCCAGTTGTTTGCTGGTGCATCAAAGCCCCAACCGTTTGTTGTTTCTGGCCATATTGGCCTGGTGTGGGTATGATTAGGCTTTGGATATGTCATACTCCGTTGTTTTTTGCCAAAGAATTCCAGAGTAAGAGGGATGATGGTACCTCTCCTTCGTTGTGGTGGTAGAATGTTAGGAAGGATATTTGGTAAGACTGCAGAGTTTACAAAATGTATAATTATACAGTCGCCTTTACATTTTTTGGGATTTTGTCCAATCCATGTGGCCCTTCTAGCTGATTTAATATCTCTAGCTAGCTGTTGCTTCCCCCATGGGGCCAACCGCATGTTGCCCGATAGCCAGTGCAGGGCTTTACTTGTTAGCGCCGTAGGTGATTCAGATTGATCCGGTGCTAATGGGGGAGCATTTGCTAAAACCAGCACTAATGGGGCCGCGTCTTCAATGAAGTGTAATGTATCTTCTTCTACACTTGGTAGGGTTATTTCTGGGGGGTGTGGAGGGTGGATCTCCCTTGACGGTGACTGATTGGATGCAATAATTGGGGTCTGTTCTAAATGATTTGACCTTGTGATGTTAGGAGTTGTGCCTTCATCTGGTCGAGGGCCAGATACCTCTTTTACAGGTAAGGCCAGGTTTTTAACTGTACCAGATATGTTAGACACTTCTTCCATTATCTTCTTCTGGTCTACACCCAACTTTTTCACATCTGCGGATAACTTATCCAGTTTAGCCACTACTGGTTTAATTAAAGCTCTAAGTTTGGTGTCAATTAAATCTGCTATCCTAGATATAAGATCTTCATCCATATTTAACTTTTCATCATCTTCTACTTTCCTCCTACCTTTTTCCCTACTTCTCAATGGTGACGCGGCCCTCTTCCTCTCTGAACAAACTCCACCGCGGAGTAATTGAGTTTTTCTACACTTTCTAATCGCTCGAGGAGCTGGGGCTTGAGCAGGAGGATCAGCATCTGTGTTTGTCTGCTCACTGTCTTGTGCAGTGTGATCTTCTTCAAGATCAACTATCTGCGAGTCCGAAACATTAGTTGTAGCTATATCTTGATCCTGCGCTATACTGATACTCATATTTGAGGGACCATTTTCAAGTGTCTCAGGATCTAAAATTACACTTCCCTCAGCCTGAGATGGAATATCTATCCATGGTGAGTCTGGTGATGGACTTAAGGGAGATAAATTAGGGGAGTGACTAAGACCTAGAGATTGTCTCCTGTCGTTATTAATCTTTGACACTACTTGTACCATATAGTTTTCGATAGAGTTACCCCCCACCATAACATTCTTCTTTGGCATTCTGAATGAGGTTGGTGTTAAATCCTGAACTTTAGCGAACTGCCAAGACAATCGGACTCACAATAATACGGTACAGAATAACGAAGATTAAACGAGTGTTTCAGGGATTATTAGTCTTACTGTAATGAAAAGGTCAGGTTCAACAAAGGCAGAGTGGCGTGCCCAGTCCAGTCTCAGCCTGTCTCGGACTGTCTAAGACTGTCCGCCCTTTGTCCGGGCTTCGTCCGGACGTCCCGCACACGCGTCCCGCTGTGCGTCTATTGCAAGTTTTTTATAGGAGGAGTAGGGGGCGGGAAGAGACTCCAGGTGCGCTCTGATGCTCCTGCGCGGAACCCTGGGTCTCGCAGTCCCGTCCCCTGTGGCAGCAGGCTTCCCGGTGTTTGGTATGGGATTAAAAACGCCTTCTTAACTCGCCTTCCACCAGCGGTTTTCAGACAGGAAGAAATCCACACAAAGGTATTAACACAGCTACGAGCGGCACCCGTGAAGCGGGGGCCGCGAGCTGTTTTATGCAATGCAGGCAATCAGGGAGGAGCAGGGGGCGGGAAGAGACTCCTGGTGCGCTCTGATGCTCCTGCGCGGAACCCTGGGTCTCGCAGTCCCGTCCCCTGTGGCAGCAGGCTTCCCGGTGTTTGGTATGGGATTAAAAACGCCTTCTTAACTCGCCTTCCACCAGCGGTTTTCAGACAGGAAGAAATCCACACAAAGGTATTAACACAGCTACGAGCGGCACCCGCGAAGCGGGAGCCGCGAGCTGTTTTATGCAATGCAGGCAATCAGGGCGATGCAGGCAATCAGGGAGGAGCAGGGGGCGGGAAGAGACTCCAGGTGCGCTCTGATGCTCCTGCGCGGAACCCTGGGTCTCGCAGTCCCGTCCCCTGTGGCAGCAGGCTTCCCGGTGTTTGGTATGGGATTAAAAACGCCTTCTTAACTCGCCTTCCACCAGCGGTTTTCAGACAGGAAGAAATCCACACAAAGGTATTAACACAGCTACGGCACAATACATGCTGCAGCACATAGGGACCCTCTTTAGTACCCATGCCATGGGTACCAGAGGTTCCATTTACTAAGGTGTTCTGACCGACTTTTTCGGCCCCTCCTTGAGGGAAGGTGATTGGAGGTGACTTCAGTCTACTATCATTCTAATGGAGGGATTAGAACCGTAAATAAAGCCTATTCACAAGGCGTGTTGATATAATTCCGTACCCTTTTCCTTAGATCAGGGCTTATAAACTTATGTTAGGGGATAGATTCATTAGTATTAGTGATAATCCATCCTTTTGTAAGAGTGTTAGTATACTTTCCATGGAGTTATGCTCATTTCGGGCCTTGTAGGCCTCAAACGGGAGAGACTCCATCTTTCTTTCTGCCCCGGCAGCTTGAGATGCTTCTAGGTCAAGTGTAATGTTTTAGTTACGAAGTGTTGTTCGCTTGGAGAGAACCGGCTCAGGCTGGCCCTTATCGAAAGACTGTATTATTCTCCATTCCGAAGACATAACATCAGGCCGGCTGGCTGAGAACGTGTCCTTGGTACGGGGAGGTACAAGAATTTGGTGGGCGGCAGGTTACTGGCCGTAACTTTCCATGAAGGGACAAGCTTCCATATTAGCGAAAGCATGAGGTAGTGAATCAGTCAGTCTGTAGGCGGCAGCTAGTCGTTAGCATCAATGCCATTAATTATTCCAGGGCAGACAGTCGCCATTTTGAAGTCCGAGAAAGACCGAGAAGCTGATACTCTCTTAAAAAGATTGAAGTTATTTTAGTTGGAGCAGCTGGCGAACTTTGACATTAAGATCAAAGCATACAAAGTGAAGCAGTTAGTTGAGGGAATGAATACCAGAGTGGCAGAAACTGAATTATAAGATCGAAGCCGAGAAGTGAAGATGGTCCATGATTGAGAGGAGAGAGGAGTAGTGCAGAACAGCCAGAGAGAAAGCAGCTGATACGAGGAAGGTTCCAGTGACTTGGAGGGAGGCGAAGGAGACAGAGCATAGCGGTGCAGATGTGTATCCGTGACTGCAGAGGTGTGACCTTAAGACGAGCCAAGGCACAGACGAGAAGGGAACCTAGATGACTGCTGAGTCCAGACTTCATATTAATAAGGTGATGTCGACCCTTTCTTATTACCGTGCACATTCTAACCTTTCATTTTCCTTTACAGGCTATATGTTATAGTATAGTGTTATATTGCTATTGTTGTTATGATAAATAAAGTACCCCAGTTCTTAGTGAACGGGCATGTGCCTCTTGTTCTAGTATTACAAAGGTAAACTGTTCTTCTAGTCAGGTACTGTCTCTCGAACGGACGCAACTCCCGATCGGGTGAACGGTAATTGAATAATGAGGGAGAGAGGAGCCCTTGAAATGGAGAATAAGTCGTACATCATATAATTTGGCCATCACTGTGTGATCTATAATATTGTAGTATTGTACCTCTAGTAAATAACGAGAGATTCCCCGACATGAGGAGCTAACGGTATTCATAGGAAAGTGATCGTCGTTGTGAGGCGGCGTTAATGAGAGCATCAGGGGGGAAACTGATGTGTATACCCACAGGATTGTGGCTTGTACGGAGATAAAAGAGAGTACCAGGGGGGATACTGGTATTTATACCCACAAGATTGTGGCTTGAGTGAGCACTGGTTGCGGCCAGTGTGTAATGGTATATAATCAGAACTGCCTTAGGATAGAATAGTCTGGGCCTGAGTTGCAGCGAGACTATATGGTAAGAGTGTGGTATTATAGAAAACTTAGGCATGTATATTGCTTATTCCCCATCCTTGGGTAGGAGACATAGATACCTGTTGTAAATAGGTCCTAAGGAGGGAGGTGATTACGTTCCGGCTGGGTTGGTGGTGCTCTGGTGAGCTGATTCTATCTGGTCCGAGAATCCGGTCGTTACATCTGGCGTCACGAACTGTTTACGAAACCTGTGTGCGCTGTATTGTTTCTATCTTGTTGGCTTGCGCTCGGCTCGTACGTGGTTTATTTTGTATATTATTTGTTAATAGTTGTATATATCTTTTTGGTTTTTTAAAATGTTTTTGCGAAGGTCAAAAGCTACTTTCATATTGCCTGTTGAAATTCCCGGCTGGGAATCAACGCCTTACAAGGCCTTGGCCCGTGAGTGGGCCGATTCTACTGGTTTGAGTGAAAATTGGAGTTCTTGTTTGGAGCTGGCGGAGCCAGGTCATGTGATTTCTTGCTTGCAGAAAGCACCAGTAGTGAAGGGTGATGAACTTCCTATTTTAGGACGCAGAGGTTGGATTGTTTTAACTGCGTACAGGATTGTACATGAGAAGCTTTTGAAATTGCAGAAGCAATATGTGGATATGGAAGAAAAGTTTGTTGAAGTGCAGAATGCTCATACTCTTTTGCGATGTCAAAATAAATTGCTTGCCGACAAACTTGAAACTTATCAGACTATAGCCGAAAGGGCTGCTGTTCGCATTGCGAAATACAAATATAAGAATCGTCGTGGTCGTGTTTGTAAACGGAAGGTGCGTCTGCTCGTGGCAAAAGCCGGACTGGACTGGAATCCTGATGAATGGGACGGCAATATCTGGGACTCGAATGATTCTGGCTCCTCGGCTGAGGAGTCTGACAAGCGCGAGTCTTCTCGCTCCAGACGTGACTGTAAATCCACTTCTTGTGACAAACGTGATGACTCTTGCGACCGTGGTGGCTCTTCCCATTCTAATGACGTTTCTCATTCTGATTGTTCCTCTAAATCTATGGATCGAGCTTCTTCAGATGCTCGTCCGGAGGTTTCTGCGCATCCGGTTTTTCGACGAAAATTACAACAAGCTCCTGGTAATCCAAATGGTATTCCTTTGGATAGTTTGGAAGATTTTACACAACAGGAAGTTAGTGCCATTTTGCAACGATTTCGACAATGGCCTGGTGAGGCCTTGCTTACGTGGATGGTGCACCTTTATGAGTTAGGCGCTGCAGGTATCATGTTGGATGCAGGAGATGCCTTGAAATTTTGTTCTTTGGGTTCCGATTCTACTGTGCAGGATCATTTTCGAAATTTTAATGGTGCCGGTCAGACTAGTCTACTCCAGTTGGCGACTGACGGCTGTAATCACAAATACCCTACTGAATCTGATTGGCCTGTGAATGACAAGCCGTGGTACACCTTGCGCGATGCGGCGCAACGGCTGAAGGAGGAGGTGATGAAAACTGCTATTTTTCTGAGTACAGCTGATAGATTATTGGATGGTTTACTGACATCTTCTGTGCGCAATCGCATTATCCATTCTTCTCCTCTTGCTTATAAGCAGGTTATGATGACTTTACTAATTAATAAAACTGGCAATCCTTTGTCTATGGTGCTTGAATCTGTCCGTCAGCTTGGTGAGTTGGGTGACTGGTTTAAACCTGAGAGACAGTCCAGACCCGAGGGTCGTACTGCTGGAGATCATAAATTCTCTAGACGTGATATGTTTCTTGCGCTGTTGGCTGATGGTGTGAAACAGGAAGACATTGATGGTGAGCCTAATAATGGCTTGTGGGACATGTTTCCCAAGCGTGGTTTGGATCGAAAGGATGGTGCCCGATGTGTGCGAAAGAATGATTGTGATCGTGGATATTCTGATGACAGTGGTGATGCTCGACGTCGTGATGATTCTGATCGTCGTGATGGACGTCGGCATGAACGTGATGTGTCCCCTCGGCGTGAAAGAGAGAGGGGGCGAGAGGGGGAAAGAGAAAGGGGGAGAGACGACCGTGTTAACAGCAGATATAGAGAGGAAAGGGATCAGTCCCCTGAGTTGAGAAGAAGGGAGGATCGACACAGACTTTCCGATCGAAATTAGCAGTACCAGGCAGATGACAAAAATCCATTTCGTCATGAGGATGGATATGAACATGATGTTTTAACATCCAAGAAGTATGAGAGCATTTACCCTGATTTGTCCTGGTTGGCAGAACGCAGTAAAAATGACTAGGAAATAGGTCAAGCTCCAGTACGCAGGTGGGCTCACAAAGACAATAGACCCTATGTAGATATTGAAATTTTTTGGAAACATCGTAATATCCAAAGGGCCCGGGCATTGGTAGATACGGGAGCGGAGGCCACTCTTATTCATGGAAAATCAAAGAAATTTAAAGGTCAATTTTTCACAATTACTGGTTTAGGTGGAAAGGAAACCCCTGCAGTGCAAACTACACTTGAAATGAAAATAGGTAGAATTCCCCGAAAAGAATATTCTGTTTTAGTTGTGCCACTTCTGGAATACATAATTGGAATTGACATCTTGAAAGGAATGACTTTGCATTTAGATGATGGCTGTCATCAATTTGGAAGTAAAAGTTATATATCATCCAGACCTGTACGAGTGGGTCACTTAAGAATGCCCCCTATAAAAATTCCCCAGGCTACACAGGTTGTTTCCCAAAAGCAATATCGTATCCCAGGTGGCCATGAAGAAATTAGTGCTACGATTCAGGATTTGGTGGATGCAGGAGTTATAACTCCAGTTACTTCTGCTTGGAATAATCCCGCTTGGCCCGTGCGTAAGAGTGATAATTCTTGGCGCATGACTGTTGATTATCGCGAATTGAATAAACATACACCCCCTTTGACTGTTGCGGTACCAGATATCATTACTTTAATTGAGAGAATTCAAAAACATTCAGGTACATGGTATGCATCCATTGATATTGCCAATGCTTTCTTTTCAATTCCGATTGCCCCCGAGTGTCAGGAACAATTCAGTTTTACATGGAATGGACGTCAAATGACGTTTAGAAGTCTTCCACAAGGCTATGTACATAGTCCTACGATCTGTCACCGGCTGGTGGCGGAACATTTGTCCGAAGTACTTGTACACCTGCAAATTCAGATATTTCACTATATTGATGACATTTTAATTCAAGGTGAGACACAAGACCAAGTTCAGACTCAGTTGGATCAAATCATTGATTGCTTACGAGAAAAAGGTTGGGAAATCAATTCCGACAAGCTGCAAGGTCCATCTCAAAATGTAAAATTTTTAGGTATTAATTGGCATGAAGGTCACAGAGAGGTGATTCCACAAGTGAAGCAGAAAATTCTTGATTTTGCAGTCCCAAGAAATAGGAAAGAAGCCCAAAGCTTCATTGGCTTATTTGGCTTTTGGCGCCAGCATATTCCACATTTGAGTCAGATATTGGCCCCTTTATACTGAGTCACTCGCAAAAAAAATGTGTTTGAATGGGGTAAACCACAGCAAGATGCGTTTAATTTGGCAAAAGAGGCGATTCAGTATGCTTTGGATTTGTGGCCCGTGTGCGAGGGTGATATGGATTTGAATGTGTCCGTGCAAGGTCTTTATGCGAATTGGAGTTTGTGGCAAAAACAAGGCAAAAATAAAGTACCATTAGGTTTTTGGACTAAAAAGTTACCCGATGCTGGTGAGCGTTATACACCTTTTGAGAAACAGTTGCTTGCATGTTATTGGGCTCTGGTGGATACCGAGCAATTGACTTTGGGACATGATGTGATTTTGAGACCTGAAATTCCTATTATGCAGTGGGTTTTGAGTTCGCCGAAAACTCATTGAATTGGACATGCTCTAGAGGCGAGTGTGATTAAGTGGAAATGGTACATACAAGACAGGGCACGTGTGGGACCGAAAGGTGTAGCATCTTTGCATGAGCAAGTGGCGCAGGCGCCATCGACTGAGACTGGGAGTGATTGCTCCGTACCTGTAGTACAGGAATCTCCTGTTAAGTGGGGTAAGCCATTTGATGATTTGTCCGCGGAGGACAGAAACCATGTGTGGTTTACGGATGGTTCAGCGAGGTACATAGGAGAGAAAAGGCATTGGAAAGCAGTGTCCTATAATCCCATCACACAAAAATTGCTGAGTACGACTGGTGAAGGAAAGAGCAGTCAATTTGCAGAATTATATGCTGTTCATCAAGTTTTGAAACAAGAGTTACCTGGCACATGTCATATTTTCACTGATTCCTGGTCCACTGCTAATGGACTGGCGGTTTGGTTACCAACTTGGCATTCTCATAATTGGGAATTGCACTCCAAAGAACTGTGGGTAAAAGAGTTATGGCAAGAAATCTGGGAAATGCTCCCACAAAGTACTGTTACAATCTTTCATGTGGATGCTCATACCCCGATAGACTCCCTTGACAAATTCTTTCATAACATTGCAGATGAGAAATCTAAAATTGCTGGTGAAATGGGCCCACCAGAAAGCAGGACATTTTGGAGAAAGAGAGACACTAGCAGGTGGGCCGCCGATCGAGGAATTTATATTCCTTTAAATTTGATTAAAGACACAATATTGCATTGTCCTATCTGTCAACGTTCTAGACAACGAAAAGTACCCCAAATTGTTAAAGGTCATTTACATCGAGGAAAATTGCCCGCTCAAATTTGGCAGATTGATTATTTTGGTCCACTTCCTATGAGTAAAAACTGCCAATATGTTTGCACCATTGTTGATACATACAGTAGCCTTTTAGTGACCTTTCCCTGTAAACGAGCTACCCAAGTGAATACCATTAAAACATTGGAATTGATTATGCTCTATTATGGTGTTCCATTTCAAATTCAATCTGACAATGCATCCCATTTTCGAGGAAGATTGGTGCAGGAATTTTGTGTGGAAAATAACATCGAATGGGTGTTTCATATACCATATTATCCACAGGCATCAGGACTTATTGAGAGAATGAATGGTTTGCTTAAAGATCAATTGCGAAAATTAACTGACAACAAATATAAGAATTGGAGAGATTATTTGTTTCAGGCACTGTTAATTTTAAATAATCGTCCCTTTTTGAATGCTGAATCTTCATTAATGCGTTTATTTCCTCCAGCCATCGATGCAAAGCCAAATACCATTGGCAATACTGTAATGTACTGGGAAATTTCCACCGGAGCACTAGCTCCATGCAGAGCAACCCCAGGTTCCGCAGGCTTGGACCTGCATGCCATGAATGACACTACCATTAAAAGCAGAGATCGAGTTATCATTGAGACTGGTGTTGGTGTCTGTATACCAACTGGAAATTTTGGACTGATTGCCCCTAGATCGGGCCTGGCCTTAAAAGGTATTCAAGTACTCGGAGGAGTCATTGACAGCGATTATCAGGGAGAGATTAAGGTGCTCCTTCTGAATAGCAGTGAGGTTGATTTACTAATTCACAAAACGGACCGAATTGCTCAGTTGCTAATAATGCCTGTTTTCAGTGGTGAGATTCAAAAGGCACTGCCCCAACGTTGCTAACTGTACGAGGACAAAAAGGTTTTGGCTCCACGGATAATCCTGGAGCTAGAGTATAGGTGCAATCGCCTAAAAATCCCCCTGAACAAGCTGAAATTATTGCAACCGGTCATGATAATACGATTCTTGTCATGAGACCAGGGAAAGATAGCTGGGAAGTTGTCCCGGCTGACAAATGTTACTTACGAGAATGAATAATGCCTGTATTTGATTTTCTTTCAGATCATTCTCCGGACTGTTGCTGCAGGATGTGTCGGCGTTGGACTCCTTTTGGTCTGCTACGTCAGGAAAGGAGGGAACCCACAGACTTTGGTTGATTCGATAACCCGAGTACCGCGTTCCTTTGCTGCGTGGGATTCATCATCTAATTTTTGGACTACTTTAGCTAAACGAGTTACCAACTTGCTTGACACCGATGCGTTCGGTGACTGACATTCTAGCGACCTGTTTGGTTGCTGTCCCCGCTTCGCTAGAGACTCTAGCCCATAATTTTAATATATCGAGTGCACGGCCCAATGTAATTCTTGGAGATTTTGCCACCCATGAGTACTGTCCATTATGCACGGTACTTTTAGATCCAATACCACCTATCCATTCCCAAATCACTACATATAATATTACTGAAGGAGATTTGTGCTTTTTCCTTACCTGTGATCCCAATGCAATTACTGAATGTGTGCGTATAAAATTGAAAGCAGCAACTTCCTTTTCAGCTCATGAACAAACTTTGTGTTCCCGAAGACCCCCGAAATCATGTACTTCTGTTAAAAATAATATGACCTGTAAAAGTTTAGTAGTTACCGCTAGTCATTATCGTACAATGCTGTTACCTTCTGGATGGCTTTTCTCTTGTGGTAATACTTCCTGGCCCTACATTCCCGCAAACATTTCTGGTGGACCTTGTACCATCACTAGACTAAGCTTATTAATGTTTTCTTCACATCCTAATACATATTCCCGTGTTGTTCGTGATGCTGTAATGTTACATGAAGACTGTGATTCTTCACTACATTTATATTCCAAATCTGAATACCTTAGTTTAGCTTTTTCAATTATTGGTGTTCCAGCTTTAGCTGTCTATAACGCCAAATCCATCGGGAAGATGGCCTGCCAAATCTGAATACCTTAGTTTAGCTTTTTCAAATATTGGTGTTCCAGCTTTTGCTGTCTATAACGCCAAATCCATCGGGAAGATTGTCAGCTGGATGGTCAAATCTATAAATCACACTTCCACAATTCTATCTGACATGTTATTAGATGCCCAGGGTGAACGCAGAGCTATCCTGCAGAACCGGGCTGCCATTGACTATCTTTTGCTGAAACATGGACATGATTATTCTGACTTTGAGGGCCTCTGCTGTTTTAATCTGTCAGATCATACTAGATCCATTCAGGCTCATATTGACAAACTCCATGACTTGACTGAAGAGGTTAGAAAACACATTGACCAGGGCTGGTTTGACTGGCTCTTCAATTGGTTACCTGACTTACATTCTCTACGACAAATATTAGGGGGTATTATGATTACTATTAGCATTTTGGTAGCTATTTGCTGCTTTATTCAGTGCATTCCTTCCCTATTCCAGTACTGTAGATTTGGTACGAGAAATAGATCAGTTAGTTTTGTTTCATATTATTCTTCTACAGATGTTAGTTCCATTTAGCGAATGATTAGTAGCCTTAAGTCAAGGGTGAAGTGTTCTGACCGACTTTTTCGGCCCCTCCTTGAGGGAAGGTGATTGGAGGTGACTTCAGTCTACTATCATTCTAATGGAGGGATTAGAACCATAAATAAAGCCTATTCACAAGGCGTGTTGATATAATTCAGTACCCTTTTCCTTAGATCAGGGCTTATAAACTTATGTTAGGGGATAGATTCATTAGTATTAGTGATAATCCGTCCTTTTGTAAGAGTGTTAGTATACTTTCCATGGAGTTATGCTTATTTCGGGCCTTGTAGGCCTCAAACGGGAGAGACTCCATCTTTCTTTCTGCCCCGGCAGCTTGAGATGCTTCTAGGTCAAGTGTAATGTTTTAGTTACGAAGTGTTGTTCGCTTGGAGAGAACCGGCTCAGGTTGGCCCTTATCGAAAGACTGTATTTTTCTCCATTCCGAAGACATAACATCAGGCTGGCCTGCTGAGAACGTGTCCTTGGTACGTGGAGGTACAAGAATTTGGTGGGTGGCAGGTTACTGGCCGTAACTTTCCATGAAGGGACAAGCTTCCATATTAGCGAAAGCATGAGGTAGTGAGTCAGTCAGTCTGTAGGCGGCAGCTAGTCGTTAGCATCAATGCCATTAATTATTCCAGGGCAGACAGTCGCCATTTTGAAGTCCGAGAAAGACCGAGAAGCTGATACTCTCTTAGAAAGATTGAAGTTATTTTAGTTGGAGCAGCTGGCGAACTTTGACATTAAGATCAAAGCATACAAAGTGAAGCAGTTAGTTGAGGGAATGAATACCAGAGTGGCAGAAACTGAGTTATAAGATCGAAGCCGAGAAGTGAAGATGGTCCGTGATTGAGAGGAGAGAGGAGTAGTGCAGAACAGCCAGAGAGAAAGCAGCTGATACGAGGAAGGTTCCAGTGACTTTGAGGGAGGCGAAGGAGACAGAGCATAGCGGTGCAGACGTGTATCCGTGACTGCAGAGGTGTGACCTTAAGACGAGCCAAGGCACAGACGAGAAGGGAACCTAGATGACTGCTGAGTCCAGACTTCATATTAATAAGGTGATGTCGACCCTTTCTTATTAGCGTGCACATTCTAACCTTTCATTTTCCTTTACAGGCTATATGTTATAGTATAGTGTTATATTGCTATTGTTGTTATGATAAATAAAGTACCCCAGTTCTTAGTGAACCGGCATGTGCCTCTTGTTCTTGTATAACAAAGGTAACCTGTTCTTCTAGTCAGGTACTGTCTCCCGAACGGACGCAACTCCCGATCGGGTGAACAGTAATTGAATAATGAGGGAGAGAGGAGCCCTTGAAATGGAGAATAAGTTGTACATCATATAATTTGGCCATCATTGTGTGATCTATAATATTGTAGCAGTGTACCTCTAGTAAATAACGAGATATTCCCCGACATGAGGAGCTAACGGTTTTCATAGGAAAGTGATCGTCGTTGTGAGGTGGCGTTAATGAGAGTATCAGGGGGAAACTGATGTGTATACCCACAGGATTGTGGCTTGTACAGAGATAAAAGAGAGTACCAGGGGGGATACTGGTATTTATACCCACAAGATTGTGGCTTGAGCGAGCACTGGTTGCGGCCAGTGTGTAATGGTATATAATCAGAACTGCCTTAGGGTAGAATAGTCTGGGCCTGAGTTGCCGCGAGACTATATGGTAAGAGTGTGGTATTATAGAAAACTTAGGCATGTATATTGCTAATTCCCCATCCTTGGGTAGGAGACATAGATACCTGTTGTAAATAGGTCCTAAGGAGGGAGGTGATTACGTTCCGGCTGGGTTGGTGGTGCTCTGGTGAGCTGATTCTATCTGGTCCGAGAATCCAGTCGTTATACAAGGACTTACTGGGGTGCTAATATCTTTGCCAATCGGGGTATAATTTAGCATGTTGCAGTTTTTAGGGAAAAGGCGTTGGCACTGAGGCCTGTTAAGCAGGCCCCAGTGCACATCCAGTCAAGAACATCAGTACCAGGGTGCAAAACGTTAGCGTGACCATGTCAAAAATGGGAAATTTCTTACATTCTACCGTACAGTTGGACTGCGACTACAATTTACTAGATGCTGATTGAGGATTTAGATCATGTTCTTGATCTTTATGTGTTAGGTTATTCATTTGGAATGTGGTCTGTCTGTGTGAATCTGTCTGTGTTAGATGGATCTTACTCCTCCTAAACAAGATTTATTGAAAAGAATGGCAGAAAGAAGGCATTAAAGTAGAGCAGATGCTCACACCTGTACCTCTGACGGACTTTGTGGGGTGCATGTGGATTGAAGAGCCACCTATTTAGGAGTAGGCAGATCCCCTAATTACATTAATGTTTTAATTTTTGGATTGTGTTGGGAGATTGTTAATGGTTGTTGTAAGCCTAAAGCAGGTGGTCTATCAGTTTATGCCACCGAAACGCGTCGTTTTGCTTTGAGTAGTGCACCCAAGAGACCACCTGGTTCTACTAGGAGAAAGCATATTTTGAACAGTGTAGAACCTGGGTTATCAAGTTTAGTGCTGTTGGTGTGCCCATTTTGATTCTCAACTCTTTGTGATGTTTATAAATGTATTTTGATATTTTCATATGTTGTTGTCTGTAATTCATGTTTTTAACCAATTCTGATATTTTTTAAAGTGTATAAATTATAAATGCATTATTCTGAAACTAGCTTTTTTTTATAAATTTCTTTTTTTAACTTATTGATTTTGATAAAGAGCACAAATACAAAAAAATATATTTTTTATTTCTCATAACACATTCTTTTGGTTTCCATTTAAGGTTGGTGATGCATATAGGTTATGGATGATATTAATGTGAATGCATGATAGTGTAGATCTGGATGTTTGAAATAAACCCAAAGGGAATTTATTTTGTCAGAAGTGTCTATTTGGTGTCCTGTCCCTTTGGTGAGGAGGACCTCTCTCTTATATGTGTGAATTTGTGCTTACATAAAGCCAAGCCAAAACAACTAAAGCTCTGCCTGGGTGATGGAGTTTACTGTCGTGGGCACATTCGAGGGCTTGTCTCAGGCCTTACATACCCACAAAAACCCTTTTGTGCTTGGTTTAATTAGGGCACTAGTGAATATGCAACACAAAAGTATTTTCCCTCAAGTAGGAGAACCAAGAGTTACAAAACGAACCGCAGGGTTATAAACCCCGCGATAACCAGTGGGAGGGGGCTTCTAGGATTATTAGGACCAAGACTAAAACTCCTGTAGTGCAACTACCTTGTTTTCATCTACCAGCCACCACCATTATTACGATTCTGGTTTCACAACCTTTAAATCAGAGAGTAACCATGGCCTGAGTTAGCTCCTTCAAAGCAGTTCTTTGGCGACAGCGCCAAACATAATATATATTCATAAACTAGTGTCAATTGCAATTTCGGTGTCACCTTCCAGCATTCCCCAAAAATGCAACCAAGGTGACCTGTTATATCCTATTTAGGTAGGAATGCAGCAAAGTGGTCTGTTCTACTGGTGAAGCGGAATGATCCACTCCTATTTAATTTTCCTCAGTTCATGTAAGCCATGCATAGGCTTTTTGCCAAACATCTCTTCTTGCAGACCAGCAAAAATTAGTTGCTGTACCTGTGAAAAATAAATAAGGACTTGCTGTCCTATATCACTTCCTTTAATTGATTGGTCGCTGAAACAGAAAGGCCAGAAGAGAAGAGAACCTCTTCTATAGGGGGCTTCAAGACAACCTTGAAGACTCTTTGGCCCGAATTATAGAATCCCCCCCAACCACTGCTAAGACTTCATTGACCTAGTCGTTAAGTTAGATAACAGAGTGGGTGAATGTAGGGCTGAAAGATCTCAAAGAGACACTCAAGTAATTGTGGGTAAAATAGAAAAGAAGAAGCCTTCCACTCCGGTTTGTGACACCACAAAGCCCATGCAGATTGGCAGCATGTGGGGACCCCTGCCCAAGGAGGAAAAATATTGCAGAAAGAGATTGAACTTATATCTATAATGTGGCAAGTTAGGGCATTTTGCACGGGAGTGCACAAGTAAACCAAGTAATCCCAAGAAGGCACTTGTGGTAGTGACAAATTCCACTGACGTGGACAATGTGTAAAATTTCCATGCGAGGTAAAGGCGGATATTGCTTTATCGAGCTCTACAGAGGCGATCTCCCGCTACCTGGCAAATACCGCTGTACCTCGACACCTGACACTTATAGTGACATTATTCCTGTCTCCACAAGTAAGCAAAGTCCTTCCCATACTTCAGGATAGTGTGGCTATGGGGAAGGTTTAAGTCTGGGTCTAGCCAAAACGCTGGGGATCATGACCATTCGGAACTATAACTCTGAGCTCGATAGAGCCATGGATGTCTCCAAATTGTCCACAGGGCTAATTGTATACCAGAACATTCACTTAACTATGACATGTGCTAACGGACAAACAGAGCAAATACTATTTCACCTAATTGACATGCTTGACTTTAAGGGCAACCTTGGGTATTCCCTGGTTACAGCAGCATAACCCAAAAATAGATTGGTACTGAGAAAACTGGCACTTGACATGAAACACTGTTGGCATTCCTGTTGCCCAGAGCACCTCCGCTTGTAGTATAATTGCATTATGCATCCTCACATGTAGCAGCGGTTTCTGGAGAGGCAGACATACCTGAACCCTACGGAGACTTCCATGCCAATTTTCGTGAATAAAAGGCCACACAGTTACCACCCCAAAAGTCCTGTGACTGTTGCATATATCTGATTACGGGGGCCACTTTGTCATGCAGTAAGGTGTATGCTCTATCCAAGCCAGAACCCCGCTACCTCCGTGAGTATTTAGATGACTCATTGGCCAAGGGGTTTATATGTCACTCTACCTCATCGATATAATTTTCCTTATCTTCGCACCTCTGAAGATGGCCGAATGGCACGCCGGTATAGATTACTGCGCTGTCAACATGGCAAACTTAAAAAAACGTTACCCATTACCACTTGTACCGGTCCTTTTAGACCAAGTGCAGGAGTCTACCATATACACAAAACTTGATTTGCTGGGTGCCTACCACTTTATCCTTGTCATGGAGGGGAGTTAGTGGAAGACTAATTTCGAGGCAAAATTTGGGCTTTTTGAGTACACCGTGATGCCTTTTGGCCTGTGTAACGCTCCTACAGCCTTCCAGTTTTTCAGCAATGAAGTGCTGCAGAAGTTTCTCGATGTCTCTGTAGTGGTGCACACAGATGACATCCTGATCTATTTAGGCTCTGAAGAAGAACACATCGTACATGTTAGAGTGGTATTACAATGCATTCGCAAATATCTTTTATTCGCTAAGCTGGAGAAGTGTAGCTTCATTGCTAGATCCATTGAGTTCTTGGGTTATGTCATCACCCCTGATGAGATCTCTATGGATCAATCAAAAGTACAAGCCCTTGCCATACATATTCGGAAGGTCCTGAAATCAGTTAAAGAAGTCCAGAGGTTTCTGGGCATCGTCAACTTGTATCAGTGGTTCATTCCACACTTTGTCCCCAATTACACGGTTCTGCAGAAAAGGGTTTCTTTCCAATGGAATGCAGAAGCAGAAACTGCCTTTCAGCAACTTAAGCAGACTTTTACAAAAGCACCTATCTTACAGGACCCTGATCCCTCCCAACCATTCTTTGGGGACACTGACACATCCCACGTAGCTGTAAGGGGTGTATTGTCTCAAAGGGATCCTATCTCTAGTTGCTTCCACTCAGTGGTCGATTTCTCAAAAAAGTTGTTGCCAGCAGAGCAGAATTGTACTGTGGCAGAAAGGGATCTTCTAGCCATTAAGTTAGCCTTCCAAAAATGGCGACATCATCTACTGGTAGCTAGGCACACCATCACAATATACATGGATCACGGTAATTTGCAATTCTTTCAGGAAACCAAGGCCTTAACCCCACAACAGCTACAATGGTTATTGTTCTTTAACAAATGTGATTTTATTACTTACAGACCTGGCACTGCACAGTTGAAAGCAGATACCCTATCATGATTAGAGTTTTCCACTACCGACAAAAAGAAACAAAACAACCATAAAACATCATACCCTCAGACAAACTCATTGACCTCTGTTCCACACAGGAATTCCTTGAAAAATCCCATGCAGCTAAAGACACCCTGCCATTTCCAGCCAACGTCACAGAAAAAAGGAGCTATTATGCAATGAAAATCAGCTGTTGTCCCCACCCAAGAATTAATTGATACTATGATGCACTAGGGTCATGATTCTGTTTTGGCAGGTGCATCTTGGGAATGGAAACTGTAGAACTATGTCAACAATGGTCTGGTTGCCTTTAATGGAACAAGACATCAGAAATGATGTTCAAACCTGTTCAACTTATGCGGAATCAAAAGCATAACACGTCCCACTTACAGGGCTAATGTATCTCCTGTCCGTACCACCTTCCCCATGGCACACTTGAGAATGGAATTTGTCACAGACCTCCCAATTTCCAATGGTTATTCCATCATTTGGGTAATATTTGACTACCTGGCCAAAATGGCTCAATTTGTCCAGCTAAAGCTAATACCACGGCTCCAGACCTTGTTGACCTATTCATACAACATATAATACTGCTACATGGCTCACCTGCTACCATAATTTCCCATTGTGATCCACAATTTGCATCATGGCTTTGGCATAGTTTCTGTGTTTAGGGATAGCTATCCATTGATCCTACGCTTACCACCCCCAAACAGACAAACTGAACAGGTGTATGTGAATCAAACCATGTTTTCGGTAGTGAGCACAGGCACTTTTGGCACTGGTTAGCACTCGTAAAGTGCAGAGAGTCCTAAGGCCAACAAGAACTAATTTCAGCACCAAAATGGAAGCATGTAGGAAAATCATTTGGAGGAAGACCAACCTGAATCTGACTGGTCTAACATATCTTATATTAAGTTAGCGCTCTCCAGAAAAGAGTTGGACCCAGTGATCAATAGGATTACTAATGAACCACCAGAATTCAATTTTAGGTAGTACTGATAGTAGTTATATTCCTCAGTACAAATGAGCCAACAAGTAGGAAAGTCGGAATGAATGGTTGTGGGGTTGAATGAGCATGATTGGTGTTCATGGAAGCAACCCTAAGTCCTAACTACCTGATAGGAGGCTTTGTTGCATCTTAGTTGCTATTCGGAAGGAGAATGTTGATGCTGAAGTTAAGAGTATGTATTCATGCCAGAAAAAGTATCTTCTTTTACAAAGAGTTCCCTTTTCATTCGGCTGCTGGAGATTTCTTATCATAACACATTAAAGTTCTAAGAAAAAAATCATTAGAAGTATAGCATCCCTAATCCCGTTGAATAATCAAGAGTAAAGTGCATCTTTAAATAGCAAGTGCTGGTAATCTGAACATAGGGCCAGAAGTACAACTATTCTGTGTGTGGGTCGCAAATTGTGAGTTTTTGTGACTCGCAATTTGCAACCCGCAAAATGAAATGGTTTTACTTCTGGCTGTATGAGCCAGATGTGCGACCATCTGTTTTGCGTGTAACAAATTGCGATTTTTTGAGACTCATGATTTGTGATTCACAAAACAGAATGTACTAATGTGTCTCAGAAACATTTAGTGATCCTCAATGGGTTACAAATTACCTGCCTCATAAATATTCATGAGGCAGTTCACAATTTGTGACCAATTGGGAATGGGATACAATCACAGGGATGGTGGCCTGCTAGGGACAACAGACCACATCTCTGTTTTATATTTTTAAATAAAGGAACTTTTTTTTCCAAATGCAGTCCACTTCACTTAAAGGAAAACATGATGCATTAAAATGAAACAAGTTAGAAGTTTTCTTTTCATATTTTTGGGGCAGGCAGTGGTCTGTTGGTCCACAACCTGCTATTAAAAATATTCTCACTGCCAAACACAAAGAGAAAGGGGACCCCTCCACATTTGCGACTGGCTTACCATCAATTTGCAATTGTTGGTAACTGCGGTCGCAAAACACTTGTACATCCCCCTGCGACACGCATTTAGGAAGGGATACCTTTGGCACGCCCCTTCCTAATAGAGACTCGCAAACCCTATTTTGCGAGTCAGTAATAGGTTACTGACTCACAAAATTAGGGTTGTACATGATACAACTCTTTTTAGCAGTTGCAAATGGTCTGAGTTTCCATTTGCGACAACTAAAAACGGTTGTACATGTGGCCCATAGACACTGAGAATGACAAAGAAGAACAGCCACGAGTTATGAATTGGCATGTGTAAAAAAAACATATTTAACAGGAGTATCTTGCATTGTTGGGATTATCAGAGACACCAGGTAACAACTTGGGGAATCATCCTTTACAACGCAACTTTTACCACGCAGTGCCTTTACGATGCAACTTTTACAACGCAAACCATTACAACGCATTGCGCTGGGGGGCGCTCTAGGACAGGGAATAGGTTTAATTTACTATCCAACACCTTCCCTACTATCCACGGGGACTGGAGTTGGAATAGTAAATTAAACTATTCACTATCCAGCGCCCCAAAGCACTATGCGTTGTAAAGGCATGCGTTGTAAAAACCACGTTGTAAAGGCATGCGTGGTAAAAGCATGCGTTGTAATGTCATACATCCAACAACTTGGTATATTAGTAATGACACTAAGTATACACATGCAGATATTGTGGCAAAGACAAGATATTTTTTTTTGAGGGATTCGGCTGACACTGTCTATTCATTAGAATTCAGTAAATCTCTATGCAGAGCTTATCTTTGTGTGCATATTTTGTTGTATAATACAAAATTACTTTACAAAAGACATAAGGTGCCATTCTTCCTGGGAGTGCAAGTCAAGGGCACTCATGTATGAGAGCTGCATCAGAATTGACTGCAGGGGAATCTGGCAGCCTGTGCAAAGCAGCAGTAGAAGAGTTGGCAATGCGGCAAGAGACAGGTGAGTGGTTTAATTAATTATGTTTTTTCACCACGCTCTCGCCCGCCGCTCTGCCCTGATTCTAGCCACCACTGCCTGCTTTCAGTGGGTTGTGACTTGTGAGCCATCGGAGATGGCGAGCTCTTCAGCCAGATGCTGATCATGATGACTTTATAAAGATTTTGAAGATGATGAAGGCCTAGAAAGGGAGTCAGTGGAGTGTCAACATTGGAGGGGTGATGTAATCATATTTCTTCATGCCCAGCATCATATTTTTCCAGGCCCTGGATTAAGATTCCGGGAAAGTATGTTTTTTATCATTTAGGGCAGGATGTATTTTAAAGGGCTAAAAATAAAGAGAGAGATCTCTACCTATGTCACCACCCTCGTTCAAATGATCTCTCGTCTTCTGTCACCTGTTGCATTTAAAAACTGTAACATTATGGTAGACAAAAATGTTTTTGTATTTTAATCTTCTATGTAAATGCTTGGAAGGTGATTTTAGGAAGTGTAGGGAGAAAGTTAATACAAGAATTCTACTGTGGATAGTGAGACCCTCTTAATGAATTTTCGAAAGACACTTGAATTATCTCATTACTCCTCACTCTGTTTTTGTGTCAGCAGTTCCAGCACCCTGCAAGAAAGTTCATTGCCCTCAAAATTGTTTTGATTAAGACTTAAATGAAGGGTAATGATAACTCGTCTAAAAAATATATAAACTTATTGGCTTCAGAAATCTTCTCTCTTATGCTTTACAAATGATTACAATAAAAGGTAATAACATTAAAACATTTTAATATCAGCAAGATTGTAAATCAGACAGATCAATGAGGCAGCTACATTAAAATCTCTTAGATTACAGAGTTTTCACAGACGGGAGCCATTTTTTATATATATTACAAATATTGAAAAGAAGGGTTTTTGGAGGCTCATTTATTTCAGGAACACATAGCAGCAGAGATGTCAACTATTTTCTTGTACGTTTGCCCTTTTTCACTGTAAAATGAATGATTCTAAATCTGCCTTCACAAGGAGCATATTCCCAAGAGCAGGCACATTCTGTGATTTAAGTGAACACCTTTGAGACATTTGGTTACAGGTTGACTGGGATATGAGCATTGGTCAAGCAGCAACCATAATCATTGTCAGGGTGAGGCAAATGCAAACCCCAAATGAACCTCTGCTCATGCCCCTGGAAGCTTAGCACACAGCTGCCAGGCTTAACTTAGAGGCAATGTGTAAAGTATTTGTGCAACATTCCAAACATTAAAATGGAGATAACGCCAAACTAAAAGGATCTCACACTAGGTTAGAAAGAATAAAGCAAGATGTAATGAACAAAAAAGACAAAAATGACAAAAATCAGTAGAGCCAGAGTTATGAATTTTTAAAGAATAAAGTGTAAAATAGACCTAAAAGCATAAATCACCAACATTGGCTATCTGGTTGCGCTGAACTGGGTCAGAGTCAAAAATTCAAGCTGACCACAATGACAGTCCTAGATTAGTTCAGCTGAAATTTTGCCTTCTCAAGTTTTGTGCCAAGAGTCCTGTTTATGTTAGAGAGGGCTACGGAGAGCCATGAGAGCATCACGGGAGGCTGTTGGTGTGATACAATATTTGTTATATACAAGGGAACCCCATACAGTAGAACCTGGGGTAGAATGATAATTTTGTAGAACAGTGGTTCGAAGTTGGCCTTATACGGTCCTTAAAGGAAACGGAGGGTATTAGCGAGTATTTAATAAGTCGCTAGGGAGCATTGGTAGTAGGAAAACTATTTAGAGTTTTTTATTTTTACTCTTTTCTCGTAACAATATACAAAAATATATATACACTGTATTGCAGGTGCTCAGGTGAATAGTATGGTGCAGGACGTGACATAGGTGATCAAAGTGAACGAACTGTCACACAACAACAAGGATAAAAACACACAACATTTATATACAATGGTACAAGTGAAATTCCTTGGGTAGGTCGACGGCGTTTCGATCTATATTGTTTTAGATCTTCATCAGGACAGTTGAGCCTCCTGAAAATAAAATTTTGGTTAGATTCCAGGCTTTAATTGGGGATTCAAGTGGCGATTGTTCACTTCTATGTAGGCAAAAGTCCTACTTGAGAGAAAAATAATCAGGTTAAAACATAATCAGTATCGCTGTCAAAAGCGCATTCGTCGCTATGGTAGGGAAAAGTGCCTGAAAGCAAAAAATGTGGGTTCCCACAGCGCATTCGTCGCTATGGTTGAAGGGGGCGCCTGAAATTAATTGTTGCAGGTCGGTGCGGCAGGAAGGGGGTCCGAGTACCTCTTTTCAGCAGCTCAGGTGAGCTGCTGAAAAGAGGTACTCGGACCCCCTTCCTGCCGCACCGACCTGCAACAATTAATTTCAGGCGCCCCCTTCAACCATAGCGACGAATGCGCTGTGGGAACCCACATTTTTTGCTTTCAGGCACTTTTCCCTACCATAGCGACGAATGCGCTTTTGACAGCGATACTGATTATGTTTTAACCTGATTATTTTTCTCTCAAGTAGGACTTTTGCCTACATAGAAGTGAACAATCGCCACTTGAATCCCCAATTAAAGCCTGGAATCTAACCAAAATTTTATTTTCAGGAGGCTCAACTGTCCTGATGAAGATCTAAAACAATATAGATCGAAACGCCGTCGAGCTACCCAAGGAATTTCACTTGTACCATTGTATATAAATGTTGTGTGTTTTTATCCTTGTTGTTGTGTGACAGTTCGTTCACTTTGATCACCTATGTCACGTCCTGCACCATACTATTCACCTGAGCACCTGCAATACAGTGTATATATATTTTTGTATATTGTTACGAGAAAAGAGTAAAAATAAAAAACTCTAAATAGTTTTCCTACTACCAATGCTCCCTAGCGACTTATTAAATACTCGCTAATACCCTCCGTTTCCTTTAAGGACCGTATAAGGCCAACTTCGAACCACTGTTCTACAAAATTATTGTTGGTGTGATACAAACAGCAGGTTCGGGTGTATAGGGATGGGCTATAGCTTTGCCATGGCAGTCCCCTGTGAGTGGTCAATGCTGATATCTGAACAAATGGGCTGGTGGCAGCTCATGCTTGTTTCCGCTGTGAGCGGCATTGTCTTGGTAAAAAAGGGCCAGTTTACTGTCATAAAGACCCCAAAAGCTTGATTTAAGTTGGCTAAGCCACACCAAGCAGCCAGGACCTGAGGGGTACCACTTACGGTTAAGGAACTTATTGCGGCTAGTTCCAGGAGTTGGTTGGTGAGCCTTTTATGAGCCTGAGGCTCAGACCAGGAGGCCAGCAGATTAGCCCTTGGAATCACTCTGGGGTTCTGGATTTATGGTGAGGTTGCAAGTCTAGTTCTTCTGCCCCAGGCAAGAGGGCAGCAGGTCAGGACAGCGGGGCAGTAGCAGTCCAGCAAAGTGGCAGTCCATTCAGCAACAAAATAGTCCTTCTTCCTGGCAAGTCCAGAAGTGTACTAAAGCTGTTGTGTCTGAGGTCTAATATGTATACCCAGTTGTGCCTTTGAAGAGAAAAATAAGTGTCTAGAGGTTTCCTTTAAAGTCCCCAGCCGTTTTGCTATCCCTGACCTGGCTCCGGCTAACTACAGATGGGTGTGTAGGCCTTTGTGTGAAGACAGGGCACAGCCAATTCAATACTAGGTGGGGCTATGCCCAGCTCCTCAGTCCCATCCTGCCAATGATGGCCCATCTAGGCATACCTAAGCTCCCTATTGTGTGTGGCTGTTTAGGAGGAATACACAAGCTCAACAGTCAGCTACACCCAGTCATGTGACCATGTACAGGGTACAGGCACTAAATGGCTAAGGTAAGAAAATAGCAATTTCCTACATTTCCTAAAAGCGGCATTTTCCGAATTGTAATTTTAAATCCAACTTTACCATAAGTTAGGATTTTAAATTAGGATTCTCGAAACAGCAAACATGATCTGACTACCTTTTCGCATTTGGAAATTACACTTACAAATGTAATATGGTAACTCCAATGTTACCCTAAAGAAGAGGTATGCCTTGCAGTAGTAAAAAATGTATTTAAGAGGTTTTCATTACTAGGACATATAAAACTTAAAAGCACTTGTCCTACCTTTATAATAAAGTCCACCCTGCTCTCTGAGCTGTTCATAGCCTACCCTCAGGGTGACTTAAATGTACAAAAAGTACGGTTTAAGCCTGGCAAGAGGTGTATTTTGCCAGGTCAGAATGGAAGTTAAAACTGTACAAACAATCTGCAGTTCCAGGCCTGAGACATATTTAAATGGCTACTTAAGAGGGTGGCAAAATCAGTGCTGCCGGACCGCTAGTAGCAATTAATTTCAGTGGATGCTGGTATTTAAAGGCAGTGGGGGGCGGGTCGCGAGGGTGGGGGGAGTGAATTAAATTTTAGAAATTAAAATACACACTTAAGTGCCTACCCCTACTGCTCGCTGTCCCTGTCACCTCCTCTCAGTCCTCTTCCAAGCCAGGAAGCAGGATGAACCTAGTAGCGCTGGGATTGGTCTGAGAGCCGTGGATCGGCGGCCCTGAGCAAGAGGAATGGGAGACCTGGCATGTTCTCCATGCAGTCTGTAATGCAGCCTGCATGGAGAACATGCAAAGTGTGAATGAATGATTGCTCGGCCCTACAGGGCCGGCCAAACTTTAATGCATACTTTAGGGAGTGCAAACCACTCCTCCCCTTCCCTCCCCTCCCGCCGCACCCCACCCGCAAAGCTGCTGAAACAAGGAAAAAAGAAAATGAAATAACTAAGAGTTATTATCATTTTATTTTTCCTTTGGTGACACTGCTTAAAGGAAGTGGGGCGACGCTCTTCCACCTTAGTGGAGGAGCCATCACTGTTTAATTTACAGGCCCTAGGCATATGCAGTACCACTATAGTGGCATTTACAAGTAAAGTAAATATGCCAATTGGCATAAGCCAATACTATCATGTTTTAAGGAGTGAGCATATGCACTGTAACAATTGTTATCAGTGGTAAAGTGTGCAGAGACCTCAGACCAGCAAACACAAGATCACAAAAAATGGATGAGGAAGGCAAAAGTTTTGAGGGAAAACCACTTTAAGGCTGAAAGGTCTAACAACACCCAAGTTCAGTGATTCTTAATCTGTGGTTTGTGGTCCTCTGTGTCTGCGATGCCTTCTCAGGGGGGATGTGATGGGTAAGGAAATTGAATTATATTGGCAGATGAATCAAATATATATACATAAAAAGCTAATTTTAAAATGGAATGTTTTAAAACACTTGAAATTGGATAAAAAAATAAGATGCTTAAGCTTTCCCATTAATATTACCATTTCTGCATTTTTTGGTTTGTGAACTAAATAAAAAAGTACTTAATGTCTATTTGTGTGATGAATATTTATTTCTATATTTTTGTATGTTCATTTGAGGTTCATACTGTAGAAAATGCTAAGGTGGGGGTCCCCATGTTCAAGTAATGATTTAGTGGGTGTTCTCAGAAGTGAAAAGGTTAAGAAATGATGCTCTAGTTCTTTATTTGACCTCTGTCAGGATTTGCTTGTGAAAGTACGTTTTGGCCCTCAGTGAGATTTAACACCCCAAACAAAATCAATGAGTGGAGATAGACAAGGTTGCATACTTGACCCTTTTTATTTTACCATATATTAATGGCATATCCAAACATTTGGTCAAAGTAGGGAAGGATATCCAAAACATATTCCTATTTTATTTTTGTAGCATTGGGAGGCCTGATACCAAAATGGCCGCCCCGGCCAAACTCCATAAGCCGAATCCACGACATTGTTGAACCAGTAAGTGAGTAATAGTTCTGAGGCTCTCAGAACCCCTGCAGGACTGCCTTCCTCACGTTCCTAATGGGGAGTGACCCCTCTGGATAATTAAGACCTGAATTCTCACCACTCGCCTGTCCCCAAAATGGCCGCCATGACCGCAAATCAGCAGAAAAATTGAAAAGAATGCCCCGCTTAGAACAGAACTATACCTATAGATTTCATGATAGATGACCTGTCTTATTGCAGCGCGACCCTCCCTCTTCCGCCACAACTTGTGACCTACCCCATATCTTCTGAGGTGCAGAGCTCTCTGGTGCCAACCACAAGATGGCTGCCTAAAATCACCTACCCGACATGACAACAACTAAACCACCACCACTGAATAACACATTACCACCTCGAACAGGAGCTCCGCGCCGCTCACTGTTTGATCCTGTTTGCTTCTTGTCTGATACTTCCCCCTATCTCATCTGGTAAATTATGACCTCCTTTGAGTAGAAAACACCACGGACTGAGCTCTATGCTGCTCCAAATCTACCACCAATAGGAAGAGGGTAGAGAGACCGAACGCACCCACGACCACCATATATTCATGCTTTATTTCCAGAGGGACACCCATGTACATACCTCTCGACTGAGGCAACCGCGCAATCCACACCGCCAGCATCCCAATCTACCACACCCCTGACTTTGCCCTCTTCTGCTAGCCCAAGTAACCACTCGAATATCTCCAAACTTGAATCTCTCCATCTCTCTCCTACTTCTTTCTGAACACTCGCCTGATACAACTTCCCGCCCTCCAGTACGGAGCCCGCCCCATGCCCCATCTACACACAATGCCTCCTGACAAGACAGCCCACACTGCCCCTTCTTCTACGAACCATGTAATTCCACACAGCCCGAACTCCTTCGCGATCAGTTTCCCACCTGACCTCTCACCCAAAGCACAGAAGAACTTTAAACAGAAACTGATCAGATAGCACTCCAAGTCACTTTTCGCAGACACCTACCACTGCCCCTCCAAAGGAAAGGCAAAAACAGACGTTATCTTCCACACTGAGAGACACGAAGCATGGAAATCCATTTCCAGATCACAGCTCAGCATTTCAAAAACCACCAACATCTCACATAGCTGCAAACTAACTATATCACTCCCTTACCGCTCAAGGCGTACTGGTAATACCACGGTGACCATCTATTCCAATGGCACCGTCCTGATACAAGCTAACAGCGACAATTTAGAGTCCTTTGACACCCTCTTCCCCTCTCTCTGGAATACACCCTCTCACGCTCCCCTTCCCCTCCCGCCTCTACTCCTCCCTGGAGGAACCGGGCTAGCTGTCTGAACTCATCTCCTGCTTGGCACTCAATAACAACAGCACAGGTCCCTCAGTATGCGGCATCCCCCCACCACCCCAGGGAGAACATGTTCCCTCCACTACCACTGTCTGGTTCGCAACCTCACCTGACACCCACATCTCCGGTGCTCCCAAGCTACCCAGCACGCCTACCTCCTCACAACACCCCCTCGCCTCCCCCAGGGAGAACATGAACCCTCTACCCCCATCAGCTCTCACCGCAACCTGCCACCTACCGCTCCAATACTACCTAGCAACCCCATATGCCACCGTGACACGACATCCCTCTCTCCACCCCCATGAATAACAGGATCCCCTACTTCCCACCCTCGGCTCTCATTCCCACTAGCCACTTGCTTGCTCTCACCCCCACCCATTACCTGCCCCCACCCTCTGTGAACAACTTGAGCACCCAACTCACCACATGCATAGGCAAAAAAGCAACTACACCCCAACAAGACCCCCCCACACGACATCCCCTTCACAACCCTCATAGAGAATTGGACCCCCTACTGCCTTCCATTGGTTCCCATCCACAGCTGTCACCTGCCGGCTCTCACACCAACCCACCACCTGCCCTCCACTCGCTCCAACTCGCTCCAAACAACCTGAACACCCATCCCCCCAAACCCACAGGCAACTTAGCCCCCACACCCAAACAAGACCCCCGCCACCCTGCACTCACGGCTACGCCCAGACCCCACACGGATAACACACCCAAAACAAGGCTACCAATTTCCCTGAGATCCTCTCTCCCTAGACCCGAAACGGACAACACAGCCACCACTAAGCTGCCCAACACCCTGAGACAACCTTTCAGCGCCCCAACAACCATATCACACCAACCCCTCTACCACCCAGACACAACAAAGACTGTCCACTGTCCCGCCCCAGAGTTGGGTAGCTAACCCCCTCCCCAATCTGACAGAGAGAGTGAAAAGAACCATAGATGCCATGTCTAAGAGCGATGCGGGGGATCTCGCCTCCTCATACAACAATCCTATTGCTGTCACCCTCCAATCCAAAATTCAGGTGATCACCGGACTAGGAAGAGACTAAGCCCCTCCAAACTCACCTAGGCCACCGACCACCCGCACTAACATCCCTACGATCCCCCGAACAAAGAAAGCCAAAACAAAGACGACCCCCACTAACAGCATGATCATAAACTGCAGATCAGCCACCAAACATGCCACTGAACTGGCAGAATACATCCTCACGCACGACATAGACATAGCATTCATCACCGAAACCTGGCTTAATGATTCCTCCCTACCACTCCTGGACACTCTCGTCCCCCCAGGCTTTACAATCACCAACAAAGACAGAAAAGACCAAATAGGAGGAGGCTTAGCAATCATCCACACAGAAACAGACTCCTCCAACTATAACACCTTTGAGTGCCTAACTGTCAACATCAAGACTTGCAACAAAAAAACTCTTACCTGCCACCTTATTTACCACCCCCAGGCAACTCCACCACTTTCACTGAACACCTGTCTGAGCTGATTGCCCACTGCTCACTAAGAGATGCAAATAACCTTATTCTGGGCGACCTCAACCTACACTGGAACGTAGATAACAACCCGCTAATCCAAAACATGGGTGAGTTACTATGCAATAACAACCTCAAGCAACACTGCACAGAAGCAGCTCACAAAAAAGGAGCAACCCTAAATGCCATCATAGCCAATTGTGACACAGTGACAATAAACCACACCCTGCCCATAGATTGGTCCGACCACCACTTAATACTCTTCCACCTCACACAGCCAGCCAATATACAACCCCCCACCCAAGAACTGGCCAAATGGATCAGAAATCTTGCTCAGATCAACACAACTGACCTGGATGAAAATGTCAACTCCCTCCTCACTACCTCCTCGGATGATCTATCCACATCAACATCGAAAGGAGACAATTTAGAGCCATAGAAAGACTCTGGAGCAACAACCTCTCTGCAAGCCTTCTCGAACAACTCAAAGGAGCTCAGAGAAAATACATAAAACACATCCATAATGAAAAAAACTGCTTCTTCTGCTCCGACATGGACAATGCAAAAAACAGGCCCAATGAATTATTTAAAATCATCAAGCATCAAGCCACCAAGCCTCCCGTACCCCCCACCCAGGCATCCAAGGAACAGTGTGAAAAGTTTGCCATCTTCTTTGAAGAAAAAATCTCCAAGATTGAACACTCGCTAGACATCAGCACCAATCCTACCTGTGGAAGCCGGCCCCCAGCTCCAATAGAAAGCACATGCCTATACACCACAAATACATGGAAGTCCTTCAATCCCATAACGAAAGCAGAGATTATCATGCTAATCTCCACCTCCAAATCCGCTTCTCACGTCCTGGACCCTATACCCATACCAAAAAGTCTATCCAGTGCTAAATTTGAATCCGCTCTGCCCGCAACAGCGCCTACCGGGCCCCTGCCTGGTACTCAAGAGCACCACTTTTCTCTGTTGCTGCCGAAGGTTGTACTGCGCATGCGTGCCCTGCCCTGCCCTGTGAATCCAACGGACGCCGAACGCTGAAGCTGAAGGTGGGAAACCGGAGCAGGAGCAGAGCTCCGTAAAAAAGTGAAAGTGGAAAGCAAACAGATGAATTAAGGAAGTGGAGAGCGGAACGGGAATGCATGTGGCTGATGTGAATAACGAGCAGAGGGTGACGAGCGGGGGACGAAAATCAGCACCGAGGTAAAGAGGAGCACGGAGCCCGGTTACTCACTGGAGTGTGATTAACTATAGGAACGGTGCCAGAAAGCCTCCCACCAGTACCCCACCAGTTATATCAGTCACCCAGTCATACAGATGTCTCACTGAGGATCCATTGAGGCTTGCTAGTGTCTTGGAAATCTACAGACACGGGCAGGCTGAACCTTGTTTTAAAAATTAAAGAATCAAGCAAAAGCTCCCACGCCTCTGCCTCTGCCTGAGACCATTTGAACTAGGGGAAGATAGAGGGGGGGGGATACGGAAGTAGAAGCCCGCTTGGGTGAGTCAGTGGAGTGACTATTTAGCCTCAAATAAAAAAAACCTAAATAAGTAAAGACTTGAGTGGAGAAGCAATAACCCTACAAAAGAAAAACTGAAAAGGGCACGGGCAAGAGCGCAAGCACAAGAAGTAGGCACAACAGAGGTAAGTGAAATATCAGTTATTTTAATTTAATATTTTAAGAAATTGGAGTCTGAAGTGTTGAGAGAAACACAGAGGGAGTTAATGGCGCCGCATAAAAAATAAAAGTACATTAGGAAATACAAAGAAGGCAGAACTGAATGAGGATAATCAACAGGTTACCCAGGAGAGTCTTTCTCACCTGAGGGGAAAGGGAAAAGGAAAAACCCCCAAGGCTCCCAAGGAAGTACAGCACGGAGAAAGTAAGGGGAGCATAGCATCTAGTACAATTAAGGGGTTCGTGGGAAAGCATTTTAAACGGGTTTTTTCTCCTGCAAAGACTACAGAAACGGAAGAAGCGGAAGAAACATGGAAAGAGGGATCCTCCCTAATATTTGATGGACATTTGGTAGACTCTATAGCTTTGGTTAACCGTTCAGTCCTGTCCTTGACAGGGCAGAAGGGGATAATAATGTCACCGAGACTTTCCTCCTCCCCAAGATTAACCCAACAGGTGTCGGAAGAGAAAGAGGAAGATAGTCTGACCCCTAACCATAGTGACGATTTTGACCATGACCCAGACGGTTGTCCGGTTGAATTTGTAAAGAATGTATTGGGGGGAGTCAATGACCAGGAAGACCTGGATAAAAACAGAGACATAAATGGGGAAAACCGGTCACTGGATATAAACTTGGAAGTATCAGAATCACCGGCAGTTTCAATATTAGAAATGATGTTAATGGTGCAAAAATCGTTACAAGGATTGCTAGAAATAACAATGCTAAACCACGATGTCCTGAAAAGTCAAAAAATGTATCTCTCTAAAATTGAGAGAGAACTACAGGGCATTAGACGCCAAATGCTTTCAATGTTGAGACCTGTCTTAGACCAGGTGGCTACGGGTCAAGGGAGGGAGGGGGATGATAGACTAGCTGATATCCAGCTGGTAAGCCAAGTTGATGAAGCTCACATTGTTGGCCATGAAGTTTATGTGTCAAAGTGGCCAATGTTGGTAAAAAGGAGAGGTGAATATATGCATTACGGTCACTCCAAACGAATAAGAGGTGCAGGCTGTGAGGCACAAAGAAAGTTTAATTTAAGAGTGACGAAAAAAGGAAAGGGGAGGAAGGAGTCATTAGAAGAGGAAACACATAAGCTTAAGTCTCAATCAAAGAAAACGATGAGGGATCAGAAAGTTACTGATTTTGAAAAAGGGGCCAGCTTCCCAGCAAATAAAAAAGAGAAGATTAATAGGAAGCAAAGCCAACAGGTTAAGGAGATTTATGTAGCCCCGAAATTAGCAAAGACACAGGCTCGGTTGCCCCCAGCAAAAATAAAAGTAATGCAAACCGGGAAAGTAGTCCTAAAGTGATACCTAGATCAAATACACTACATTATCAAGGTGTTACAAGGTCAGAAGAAGTGGTTGACAGAGGGAATAAGTGGCTTTATTTTGAACATGTAAAAATCGGAAGGGGTGGCAAAAAAGCTTAAAAGAGGGGGTATTTAAATAGAGCACACCTACTCATGGAATGTAGTGATCACAATCTAATAAAGTTGGAATTGAGAATAGCAGAGTATATGGTTTGCGACAGAGTTATCTGGCAAGAGACAGAGTACCCGAAGCGGATGATCATGAGGTAGAAAAATCTATAGAGAAGTTAGTAAGCCTGCAACATAAGATTCAGTTAGGTTGTTTGGAAGGCCAAGACCTACCCTGGTTTGTGGAAAAAATAAAACAAATTGTAGAAAGTATAAGCATAGAATTAAGGCCCCCAGTAAAAGACCAGAATAAGAAAGGAAATACTCAAAAGAAGAAAGGAACATGGTTTAATCAAGATTGTTTAATTAAAAAAGAGAAATTAGGAGAGAAGAGCGTAGCCTACGCAAAAAATTTACACGAGCAAAAGCGGAATACTTAATAAAAATAAAGAGAGAATATAATATGTTAATCCGCGATGTAAAAAGGATCTATAAAGAATCTTGCTGGAGCAAATTATTAGAAACCATTGAAAATAAGAACCTACGGCAATTCTGGAAGTTAATACAGTCAGCCAGGGAACCTTTGAATGCCCCAATGACTTGTGTAGTAGAGGAAGAGGCATGGGCTGAGTATATTCAGAAATTGTATGCCCGGGGAGGTTGTCTGATAATTTGGTACCAAAGCAGTGGAGAGACCTAGTAGTTGATCTCAAATATGATTGCTCAGTAACAAATGTCCTAAGGATAATTAGGTCCTTAAATGTAACTAGAGCAGCTGGCCCGGATGATATGCCGGCCCTGATATTAAATTCAAATCAGACCTGGTGGGCGGAATTCTTTTAAAAAATGTTTACTCTAATACTAGAGCAAGGGGTAATACCTGCAAACTGGAAGGGTGCAATAATAAGGCCTCTGCATAAGAAAGGAGATGTACATGCCCCTAAAAATTACAGGCTAATTAACTTATTATTAAACAAGAAGAATCCTACTCGGGGTGTACACTTCAGGAAGTGGGGGACACCCAGTGTTGTGTTTAATACCCCTCACACACCAACAGGCCCCTTGGTGTCATGCTTCATCATCGGGGTCTTCGCACCCCGCTAGAGGGATGCGGCGTGCTACGACCAGCGGCTGCGCGGGAGCACTAGAGTGGTTGACTATGTGTGGTGTGTGTTATGTGCTTGTGCTGGGGTACATGGGAGAATGTGAGTGAAGGGTGTGGTGAGGATTAAAAAGACACCTGGCCAGTAGGTTGTAAGAAAAATTTATTCGAAAACTCTGGCTGGTGCTATTAAAAAAAAGGTGCAAGGCGAGGTTAGTAGTCTTGATTATGGACTTTACCTCTGGTGTGCGTCAACATGTTTCGGAACTCAGTGTTCCTTCTTCAGGACGGGTGCACAACTTCCCAACCCTACTCACGTGTGTTTTTTTAGTAAAAAATGTTGTTTTCTAAACTTTAGAAAAAAGTGAAAATTATTTACAGTGAGAGACTAGGCTATAGTGTGCCTACAGCGGTTTGTCGGGATCATGCAGTTGCATGTCCTGAAAAGAAAAGAAAAAAGTTTTGAGTTTGGTTACCACTCGGGAATGGCTCAAACAAGTGCAGTCACTTGGAGCCCCAAACGGTTGAATAAACCTGTAAAAGAAACACAGACACAAAAGATACATAAAAGACACACTTTTTGTTACTAATAGTTCTGAATTCATACTCATTTAGACTGTCATGTTTTGCCTTACGAGCATGTCCAGAAAGCCAGGGTAGGTAGGTGGACTCCTAATCTGTAAAAGGTTTGAAAAAAAGGGGGATTTAGTCCTTTCCTCACTATTCTCAGTATGTTCAGTGGGTTTCGTTGTAAAGGAAGTTTTTTCTCATACTCACAAAGTCCGCCAAAGTAGGCCTCTTTCCTCCCTGCTATACTCCGCTGGTAATGTTTAGCGCGCAGGGTTTGTGGTATATATGGGGCCTATGGCGCTCTATGATTCGCTAATTAACGGATGTGATTTTTAAGACCATATATGGGACATCCGTCTCTGTGCCTATCATGATCATTGACCTGTTGGAGGGAGTAACGTGTGTCGATCTGAGCATGTAAAATGGGTTAGTGACTCACTTACTTATAGCGCATGCGCATGTTAGGTTGTTTTGATGGGTTTAACTGTTATGCGCATGAGTAAAAGGTTGCGTGTAATTTAGGTACACTACTCCTCTGTTTACATAGATCTGGCACGGTTCATGATCTGAGCACACAGTATGTGACCTGTGAGTATTATCAAAAGAACCACTTGTACTTGATAAAGTGGGGGGCGGAAAAAGGGAGGTGTGAGCCTGGCTACCATTATTTTGCGGATTCGGAAGACAATTTCTGTTGCTTCTCCGTTGTTCTATCCGGACAATTGACCCCAAGGAATGTCATCATTCAGGCCGTCCAGATGAGTGCCCAAACGGAAAACCCAGCGCTGTTCTTTTTGAAGTAGGCCATTCTCAGAAGGCAAGCGTTCAATTACGGTCCAGTGCAAATCGTTGACACAGTGTTGTCTGTCTAAAAAGTGCGATGCCATTTTTGTAGTTGTTTTTTTGCATCGCACGTTACTTTTGTGTTCTCCAATTCTTACTTTCACTGGTCGGGATGTCATGCCTATGTATTCAAGGCCACAGGGGCAAGTGATCATATAGACAACATTTTTTGTGTTGCAGTTCGAGAATTGTCTTTGTTCCCATGATGTGCCATTTCTGAAGTGTATTTCTTTGCTTTTGCATGTGAGGTGGCAGCTGCTGCAATCTCCGCAGGGGAAATGTCCTTGTACCCCAATGTTGGTTTGTCTGCCCGTGGGGTTTTGGCGAGGTCTTGTGTGGACCAAAATGTCTTTGATATTTCTACCTCTACGGTGTGCATACATCGGTTTTTCAAAGTTCAGCTGGCCACAATTCAATATTCTCCAATGTTTATTGATTACTTTCGACACTTCATTAGACAGGGTTGTGTATGTTGTGACACATATTGGTCTTTTCTCTCCTTCCTTTGACTTGGGGTTGTCTTCTAGGAGTGCTTCCCTGTGATTATTCTTTGCCCTCTTCAATGCCCTGTTTATTGTTTTCACTGGGTATTGCCTCTGTATCAATTTCTTCTTGAGGCCCTTTGCCTGGTTATTGAACTGGTTCAGTTCCGTACAGTTTCGTCTGAGGCGTAAGAACTGCCCATAGGGTAGGTTCTCCCTTAGGTGCCTGGGGTGGAAACTATCGTACCTCAGTAAGCAGTTCCTCGAGGTGGGTTTGAAATGAGTTCGACTTTTCAATCTACCTCCCTCGCTGTATATGCTCAGGTCCAGGAATACCATGCTGGTGTTTGATATTGTGCTCGTGAATCTTAGAAATCGATTCTGATTGTTCAGCCATGTTACGAACTCTTGGGCACTCTCCATATCTCCATCCCAGATGATAAAAATATCGTCAATGTACCTCTTCCATGTGTTGATCTGGGAATGGTATGGATTGTCGATGTTGAGGATTTTTGTATGTTCAAGATGGTACACATACAAGCCAGCCAGACTCGGCGCAAAAGTGCTGCCCATGCTTGTCCCATGGGTCTGTAGGTATAGCGTTTGGTCATATTGGAAAAAGTTCTCTTGTAAGGCTATGGAGATGCATTCCATGACCAAATTACGTGGGGTCTGGTATTTCCATCTCTCGCTGAAAAGTACTTCTTCAATAATTTGTAATGTTTCGTCATGCGGGAGGCTCGTGTATAGGCTCTCTACATCGAGGCTTAGTAGGAACTGTCTAGCCGGGTCGAATTGTTTGTCTTCGAGGAGTTGTAATACGGCTTTGGTGTCCTTGAGGTAGGTGCTGGTGGATTGAACCAGAGGGCGCAAGAAGGCGTCAGCAAACTTAGATAGTGGTTCGAGAATCGACCCTATCCCGGAGACGATAGGTCTCCCCGGTGGATTGCTGATGTTCTTGTGAATTTTGGGTATGCAGTAAAAGTACGGTATCTTCGGTGATGGTTGTTGTAGGAAGTCTGCCTCTTTCTTACTTAGCCAGTTATGGGTTAGACCTTCCTCTACCATTCCTCCGATCTTTATCCGTAGTCTTTCCGTAGGGTCTTCTTGAAGGATTCTCTAATTGCGCTCGTCAGCTAATAGACGTTTGCATTCTATGTCATAGGCCTCAAGGGTTTGTAGGACGATGGCTCCCCGACCAATATGTGTCACAACATACACAACCCTGTCTAATGAAGTGTCGAAAGTAATCAATAAACATTGGAGAATATTGAATTGTGGCCAGCTGAACTTTGAAAAACCGATGTATGCACACCGTAGAGGTAGAAATATCAAAGACATTTTGGTCCACACAAGACCTCGCCAAAACCCCACGGGCAGACAAACCAACATTGGGGTACAAGGACATTTCCCCTGCGGAGATTGCAGCAGCTGCCACCTCACATGCAAAAGCAAAGAAATACACTTCAGAAATTGCACATCATGGGAACAAAGACAATTCTCGAACTGCAACACAAAAAATGTTGTCTATATGATCACTTGCCCCTGTGGCCTTGAATACATAGGCATGACATCCCGACCAGTGAAAGTAAGAATTGGAGAACACAAAAGTAACCTGCGATGCAAAAAAACAACTACAAAAATGGCATCGCACTTTTTAGACAGACAACACTGTGTCAACGATTTGCACTGGACCGTAATTGAACGCTTGCCTTCTGAGAATGGCCTACTTCAAAAAGAACAGCGCTGGGTTTTCCGTTTGGGCACTCATCTGGACGGCCTGAATGATGACATTCCTTGGGGTCAATTGTCCGGATAGAACAACGGAGAAGCAACAGAAATTGTCTTCCGAATCCGCAAAATAATGGTAGCCAGGCTCACACCTCCCTTTTTCCGCCCCCCACTTTATCAAGTACAAGTGGTTCTTTTGATAATACTCACAGGTCACATACTGTGTGCTCAGATCATGAACCGTGCCAGATCTATGTAAACAGAGGAGTAGTGTACCTAAATTACACGCAACCTTTTACTCATGCGCATAACAGTTAAACCCATCAAAACAACCTAACATGCGCATGCGCTATAAGTAAGTGAGTCACTAACCCATTTTACATGCTCAGATCGACACACGTTACTCCCTCCAACAGGTCAATGATCATGATAGGCACAGAGACGGATGTCCCATATATGGTCTTAAAAATCACATCCGTTAATTAGCGAATCATAGAGCGCCATAGGCCCCATATATACCACAAACCCTGCGCGCTAAACATTACCAGCGGAGTATAGCAGGGAGGAAAGAGGCCTACTTTGGCGGACTTTGTGAGTATGAGAAAAAACTTCCTTTACTACGAAACCCACTGAACATACTGAGAATAGTGAGGAAAGGACTAAATCCCCCTTTTTTTCAAACCTTTTACAGATTAGGAGTCCACCTACCTACCCTGGCTTTCTGGACATGCTCGTAAGGCAAAACATGACAGTCTAAATGAGTATGAATTCAGAACTATTAGTAACAAAAAGTGTGTCTTTTATGTATCTTTTGTGTCTGTGTTTCTTTTACAGGTTTATTCAACCGTTTGGGGCTCCAAGTGACTGCACTTGTTTGAGCCATTCCCGAGTGGTAACCAAACTCAAAACTTTTTTCTTTTCTTTTCAGGACATGCAACTGCATGATCCCGACAAACCGCTGTAGGCACACTATAGCCTAGTCTCTCACTGTAAATAATTTTCACTTTTTTCTAAAGTTTAGAAAACAACATTTTTTACTAAAAAAACACACGTGAGTAGGGTTGGGAAGTTGTGCACCCGTCCTGAAGAAGGAACACTGAGTTCCGAAACATGTTGACGCACACCAGAGGTAAAGTCCATAATCAAGACTATAAACCTCGCCTTGCACCTTTTTTTTTAATAGCACCAGCCAGAGTTTTCGAATAAATTTTTCTTACAACCTACTGGCCAGGTGTCTTTTTAATCCTCACCACACCCTTCACTCACATTCTCCCATGTACCCCAGCACAAGCACATAACACACACCACACATAGTCAACCACTCTAGTGCTCCCGCGCAGCCGCTGGTCGTAGCACGCCGCATCCCTCTAGCGGGGTGCGAAGACCCCGATGATGAAGCATGACACCAAGGGGCCTGTTGATGTGTGAGGGGTATTAAACACAACACTGGGTGTCCCCCACTTCCTGAAGTGTACACCCCGAGTAGGATTCTTCTTGTTTAATTATCAGTGCCCGTGGAGTGAGAATCCTATCTCCATACTCTACCTCCCTCTGTTGATACTTGTAATTAACTTATTAGACATAGGAGAAAAGATTTTTGCTAAGATGATACTCGGTAAATTAAAAGAGTGGGCGGAAATTCGGTCAATCGTTCCAGTGGAACAGGGTGGGTTTAAAAAAGGCCACTCCACGATTGATCATTGTTTTGCCCTATGGGCTTTAGCTAGGAAATCGGCAAACTATGTTGCTGTTTTGTCGATTTCCGAGCGGCCTTTGCTTCAGTTGATAGAAGCAGCCTTTGGGAAGCTTTAGAAAATTATGCATTGCTGGAGGGATTTTTTTTATTTTTATTTTTTTTTATTAATTTTTAAAACCTTTATTGAAAAAGTGCACACAGCTATTCAGCCTGACATCCCGGAGGCAAGGCAGCATCGTGAATCAGAAGAGCAATAGTGCAAGAGCGTTGAACACAGAACTGTGAAGGTTGTTTTTATATTTTATATAATAGAAGAAACATTAGAACAAAGAAAGGAAAAGACGCCAAGGGCGCCGAAGAGTGGCAATGGAGCAGGGAGAGCCTACGAGGTGCCGGAGCGGGGCAGGGATCAGCGTACACTGAAGCACGAGTACAGAAGAATAAAGCAGGATCAAGGGGGGGAAAAGGAGGAAACAGGATTCAACAGCATATCTTAAAACACTTGGTGTCACAGGTTATGGCGACAAGAGTTCCCCCAAAGAAACAGGTTCAGGGGGCAAGCAAATATGTCCCCTGTAAGCATTCCAAGCTCCCCATACTTTCGACCACTTTCTGGGCTTACCCCTGGCAACGTAGACTGTCTTTTCCCTAAACATACACCAATCCATGTTGGCTTTCCATTGTACCACCAGGGGAGCCGTCGCAGCCCCCCATTTCTGCGCAATGTCGCGTTTAGCCACCATGTTGCCAAGGGTCACCCACTGCGTCTGAGCCACATTATGATCGGACGGCTCCCAGATGTTAAGGAGACATCTCCTAGCTTCCGCAGTCGCCGCTACCCCAGTCACCTCTCCCATAACCCGATGCACCCGTCTCCAGTAGGAAGCTATGACGGGGCATTCCCAGAGAATGTGTAGAAAAGTAGCGGAGGCGCCACAGCCACGGCGACAGAGCCCATCGGCCGAGTAGCCCATATGTACAAGCCGGGGGCCAGTCACGTACACTCTGTGCAAGATCTTGAACTGCACCAGTCGGAGACGAGAGGAAATGGCGACCTCCTTAGGGAGGACACAGCGCTTTGCCAATCCTCATCGTCGATTTCCAGGCCATTGCGCACCCATTGCTCTCGCAAACCGAGGAGGAGGTCCGTACGAACGTTAATCAGTTTCTTGTACGACAGTGAAATGGCACTGTCAGGCATATGACCGTCCAACACCCTGTCCTCCAGCGGGGAGCTTTCTGGGATCGCTCCCTCTGTCGGCATAGCAGATAGCAGCGCGTGTCGCAGCTGGGCATAACGGAAGAACTCCGTGCCGCCCAGCTGGTACTCGGCCTGTAGCTGGGAGAAGGTCTTAATCTCGCCCTTAGAGATCATATCGTCCACTCTGGAAATTCCTATGAGGTCCCATTTATCAAAGCCCTTGGTGTGCCATAACCTGCCCAGAATGTCGGAATCGTACAAAGGGGTAAATCTAGTCAGCCTGCCCTGCCAACCCTGCGCCTTGGTGATCGTGCGCCAGATGTGGACCGCAGTCCTCGTTGGACCCGACAACCGCCCGTCCAGAGACCTCGAATACAGCGCCCTGTAGTAGTTGCCGCCCCCTAAGAGCCACCTGTCCATGGCATAGCCGGGGTTGTGTTCCGGGCCGTAAAAACCATGGTTGATAGCCGCCAACTGGGAGGCCCAGTAATATCTACGCACATCCGGCAATGCAATACCTCCGTCATACCACGGGAGCGTGAGCTTCATGGTGGCAACGCGGGGACGGCCATCCCAGAGCAAGGCACGTTGAAGGCTCTCAATTTCTCAAAAATAGCGAGCGGGAACCGGATCCTGAGTGTTCTGCAGGGCATACAAAAACCTGGGCAAAGACATCATCTTGAATAATGCCGCACGACCAAGTAAAGAGAGTGGAAGTTTGCGCCAACCCTCCACGTCACGCCGAAGGCGCTGAAGAGGGGGAAGCAAGTTGTGGTCGTATCTCACCCTCGCATTACCAGAGAGGAGATATAAATCCCCAAATATTTAAAGCCCTGGCTGGCCACCTGAATGTTGCAGCCTCTAGGGAGGCGCGGTGTATCCCCCATCAGCACGTACAGGAAGGACTTGGCCCAGTTGATAATGAGGCCAGAGTACCTGCCAAAAAGTCTGAGTCCATCGCATGCCACAATGAGCGACTTGCAAGGGGAAGTGAGGTAGAGCAGAATGTCATCAGCATAGAGCGAGATTCTGTCCTCGAAGCCAGGCGCCCAGCTTATGCCACGCAGATCCGGGTGACTGCGCATCATGGCCGCAAGTGGTTCAAGAGCGAGCGCAAACAAGAGAGGTGACAAGGGGCAGCCCTGTCTGGTGCCTATATGAAGGGCAAAAGACGCCGAAATGCGGCCATTGACGGCAACGTTAGCCAGCGGGTCAGCATAAAGGAGCTTCACCCAGGCAATAAACACCGGGCCAAAACCGAGCTTCGACAAGACCGCCCAGAGGTAGCTCCATTCGAGAGAATCGAAAGCCATTGTGGCGTCTAAAGAGGCAATGACCGCCGGCTCCTCCAGGGTGTGAGCCCTGGCCATGGCGCCGTGGAGTCTACGCAGGTTAAGGGCAGTATTGCGATGAGGAATAAAGCCCGACTGGTCCGGGTGCACTAAGTCGCCAATAAGCCCAACCAGACGATTGGCGAGTAGCTTGGCGAGGATCTTAGGCTCGGCATTGAGGAGGGAGATGGGCCGATAGGAGCGACACAGGTCTCTCGGCTTCCCCTCCTTATGGATGACCACAATGGTGGCTAATCTCTGGTCCAAGGGAAGTAGGCCGGTGTCCCGCGCTTCCAAAAACATGTTACGAAGGTGCGGGAAGACCACATCCGGCCTGATCTTATATAGCTCAACCGGGATGCCATTAGGGCCCGACGCCTTGCCCGATCGAAGTGAGCGAATCGCAAGGGCGATTTCGTCGACCGAGATGTCTCTGTCCAAGTCGTTGCGTTCCTCGTCCGAGAGACAGGGAAGCTCGACTGTCCAAAGAAGCTCTGTCGAATCAATCTCAGACCGGTCCGAAACAGAAGTGTAAACATCTCGGAAATAGTCGGCAAAGGACTCAGCAATGGCGCCGGGGTCAGAGATGACAACTCCGTCATCCCCCGAAATCTCGGGTACGACACGGCTAGCCATCTCCCTCCTGTCCAACCAGGCTAGTAACTTCCCAGCCTTATCGCCGACGTCGTATATACCACCCTGCTGTTCCTTAGCTATAATAAGAGCAGCGTTTGTGGCAAGGTCACGGTATTCCGACTGTTTGAGGGAAAGGTCGTGCAGGAGAGTGGGATCGGGGTCTGTCTCCAGTTGGAAGTCTAACTCCGCGAGTTCCTCCTCGATATGCACCAAGTCAACATCCCTGGCTCTACGGGCCTCCGCTATAAGAGCGAAAGCCGCACCTCTCAAAACAGTTTTAAACGCCTCCCATAGAGTCGCAGCCGAGCGAACCGAACCCACATTCTCAGAAAAGTAGAGGTCGATGGCCTTGGCCAGTAGACTACGAGTCTTGGGGTTGCGGAAAAACCATGCATTAACAGCCACCGGCCGGTCTGACAAAACAATGTCAAAGTCGAAAGAGACCCACATCGGGGAATGGTCGGAGATGCCCCGTGCCAAAAACCGGGCTTCAGAGACAGCGGGCGCATATGCAGCCAACGTGAGGACATAGTCTATCCGGGATAGACTGCCATGGGCGCCGGAGTGGAAGGAGAAATGACGGGGCGTGGGATGTAACAGCCGCCAGCTATCCACTAATCCAATAGTCTCAAGGAAAGAGGGCAACCACAGTTGGGAGCCCTGAAGGTCTCTAGGCGGCTGGCGATCCAAAGAGCCGGAGCAGACCGAGTTGAGATCACCCCCCAATATCAGCAAACCAACAGGCAAATTCAAAATGGCGCCACCAAGGTCTTGGAAAGTGCTAGCTTGCAGGCCAGGGGGAACAAACTGAAAGTAAAGTCAGGGCACGCCCCTCCCACCGCCCCGTGACTGCGGCGTAGCGCCTCCTCTCATCTATCAGAGTGACGTCAATCTCAAACGGAAGGGACGTGCGAACAAGAACCCCCGCCCCTCGAGAGCCCGAAGAGAACCCTGAGTGGGCAACCATCTTGTATCCCTTACGGTTAAGCGCCTTACACGTATTACCAACCAGATGCGTCTCTTGAAGGAGTACGACATCAGGCATGTGGCGTTTAATCAATTGAATCACAACCCCCCTCTTGATGCGGTCACCCAACCCGTTAACATTCCAACTGAGTACACGTAGTTTCCTACCCCCATCATCGTGTTGCCAGCCCCACCCAACTCCAGCAAACCTCAACAGATCGAAACTGAACAGTGTATACAACCCATTGCCTAAGAGATAGAGAGAGAAAAAAAGAAAAAGCAAACAAACGAACTGTCCCAAAACCACCCCCCACCCTGCACCCCTGCAGCAGACTAAAAAGCCCCCCCAACCAGCAGTGTGCCTGTCGCCCCATGAACTAGTCTACAGAAAGTCCCCAGAGGAGTAAGGAATCGCCGTAGACCCCTCCCACCACCCTCTTTGTAAACGACAGGAGAGTCATCAACATCAAAGTAATGTTGGTATTATCAGTCACAGACTACAGGGGCACCAACCGCAAAGTTCTGCACTGTAGAAACAAGTCCTAGAGATCGGAACCACCAGTTGCGCCTCCGGAATGCTCGTCCTGTTCTTCCCGGCGTTGTGGCAAAGTGTCCAGCCAGTCGCTTGCATTGTCCGGCACATCAAAGAACAGGGCACGGCTATCATATTCTATCCGAAGTTTGGCAGGGAACAGCATCGAGTATTTGAGGCCCATTTCTCTCAGGCGCCGCTTCACACCTGCGAAACTCTGGCACTGCCTCTGCACGGCCCTAGTGAAATCCGGATAAAAGTGCACCTCAGAATTCTGGTATTTGAGCGGTCCATGCCGCCTAGACGCCTGAAGGATAACATCCCGGTCCCTAAAATTAAAGAGCCGGGCAATGATGGGTCTGGGCGCCACGCCTGACTTCGGCGGGCCGCCCGGGACCCGATGGGCACGCTCCACCGAGAAAAAGTTGCTCAAGCCTGAAGGTGCGAGATGCGCCTGCACCAAGTCCTCCACAAAAAGGTCCACTGCCGCCTCCTCCGCTCCCTCCGGAACACCAATAATACGGACATTCTGCCGCCTGGCGCGTCCTTCAAAGTCCTCCAGTCTTCTGGAAAATTGGTCGTTGGCCAGTCTCTGGGTCCGGACCTCCGTCTGCAGGTCCGATACGTCGGTGGTTAGACTGGAGGTCTTGAGATCTAGGGACTTCACTCGGTCGTTAGTTTTCCCCAAGTCAGCCCTGATAAGAGTAAGGTCCACAGCCAGAGTGTCCACCTTGTGAGTCAGGGCCTCATGTTGTTTTTGCATTTCCGAGCGAATGCCCGCAATGGCTCCCATAACGTCGCTCAGGGTAGGCTCCGAGCCCTCAGGCGAGCCCGCACGATGAAGGTCTTTAGAGGAGGCCACCACAGTGGGTGAGGTCCGTTGCTGAGCATATCGGTCGATTTTATTGAGCTGCGTTTGGGTCGTCCTACGAACACCTCTGTTTGACGACCTGTCGGGGTCCCCTCTGCCAGCCATCTTGGGTCCCAGAAGAACAAAGGGCTACTTCGCCAGAGCAAGGGACACTCGAACAGCGTCGAGGCGATGTCAGTAATCACACCAAGCCGGCAGTAGGCAACTCCGCAGCCACAAGCACTCCGTCAGCAGGGACCTCAAACAACCGCTTCGCATTCCAATCGTGCGGAGCGTCGGTGAAGGCAGCAGCCACCCAGGAGACAATGGCGCATCCCTGGCACAGAGTTCAACTCGACGTAGTTTCGTCTAGGAACCACCGATTTAGAAGCGGAAAGCTGCTCCCGTGTCTGCGACCACCCACCAAGTAGAATCCACTAACGTGGATCAGGATTTCCAACAGGATATTTGCGGAGGGTCGGAGGGTCCGTGGAGGTCCGAGCTTACGCGGCCATCTTGGTTGCCCGCGAAGCTCCTCCCACCGGAGGGAATTTTAAATATTTTAAAAGAACTACATAGCGACAGCTGGGCCCAGGTCATTAGAGATTTAAAGGGCTCATTAACACAGAAAATTCCAGCGAAGAATGGCTTGAGACAAGGGTGCGTCTTGGCACCTTTGCTCTTCTCAATCTTCCTAGCAGATCTTCCCGTGGTTTTGGAAGTTGAAAAGAGTGCGAGCCCGCGCATGAATAATAATAAAGTTGCATGTCTTTTATATGCTTATGATCTAGTGATCGTGGACCAAACTGAAATGGGCCTCCAAAGGAAATTAAATGCCTTTAAAATATATTGTGATAAAAAGTTTCTATCGGTGAATATGGAAAAAACAAACATCCTATGTTTCGGGAAGAGGGTAAAAATGTTTTAATGGTTTTTAGTTTTAGACAAATTAGAGGTAGTAAATGAATATAAATATTTAGGCCTTTGGTTTGACAGTGCATTAAAGTGGAATACCCACGTGGCGGCACAAACTTCAAAGGCGGCCTCATCGGTCTGTGGATTGAAAAAATTTAACAAGGACTATCGTGAAATGTCGCACAGACCGTTACTAAAGGCATTTGAAGCTATGGTACCCCCACAAGTTCTTTACGGCGCTGAAGTGCTCTATCTGAGTGGTAAAAGGGGTTGGGACCAGGAGGAGGGAAAGATAATTAAAATGATGTTGTCCCTACCTAATGGTTCCATGTTGCAAGCTATTAGATTGGAGGCAGGCTTGACGGCATGGGAGGTAAAGGCACAAATGTCATTGTTAAGATTTTGGAACTGCCAGATGCCTGGTGATGAACAGAAGGTGTCAATTTGGTGCAGAAAGGAAATACAAGCAAGCAGCTTACATTGGGCCCGTGAAGTGAGGAAAATCCTCCAGCTAGTAACTGCACAATTACAGTTGACCCTCGAACAACCTCTATTGGACATAGTCTTTACTAAGAAAATGCTTAGGGACCGAGGGTATGAATATTCCAGATCACAAGATCTGGAGTACCTGAAGTCGAAAAAATCAGTGAACTGGGTAAGGAATGAATGGGAAAAGGAGGTCCGGTTTCCATATTTGGATGTGCTACCCAGTAAAGGGTTGAGGTACGAAATCATGAAGGTGCGGGTAGGCCTAAATCCATGGAAGATTGATAGTAAATAAAAGCAACCCTGATCCAACCTGATGGTATTTGTAAATGTGGCCTAGGTGTGAAGAATGATATTTTACATATACTACTAGATTGTAAATGGATTTTAAAAGTGCGTAAAATGTTTTTACGTCCAATATTTTTAAAGTATAAAGTGAACAAACGATCAGAGGCTGTCGTTCTCCTTACAGAAATGTCGTTTTTAGATATTACAATTGCGTTGGGGAAATTTTTGAAAGCAATAAGAGAAACTGTAAGGGAGACAAGCAAGGAAAACAAGAAATTTTAAGATATTAAGATGTTAAAATATGAAAAATGTCAATTTAGTGTTTTTAGGGTTTTAAATGTGTATTGAGTGTTAAATTGAACTATGATGTAAAAATTACTATTGTTAAGTGGATCCATGGTCATGTGTATGGTTTATAGACTATTGTCTAAATAAACTTTGATTTTACTACTACTACTGGTGCAGAATCATCAAGAGCTCTCTGAGATCCGGCATCATACCTGAATGCCTTAAAGTGGGCCAAGTAACGCCACTACTAAAAAAAAAACAGGCCTTGACTGCATGGACCTGAACAATTTAAGACCTGTCTCCAATATCCCCCTCCTATCCAAAATCCTTCACAACTGACTCAACACATGGACAACATCAACCTTCTTGACCCCCACCAATCAGGATTCAGAAAAGGTTACAGCACTGAGACGGCGATCCTCAATATCACAGATGACATCCTTAAGTCACCGGACTCGATCACTGCTGCCTTCTCATTCTCCTCGACCTATTAGGAGCTTTTGACACAGTAGATCACCAACTTCTCATCAAGGCCCTACAAGAAAGGGTAGGTGCCGATGAGAAGGTCCTCCGCTGCTTCACCTCCTTCCTCCAGAACCGCTTGCAACGGATAAAAATCAAAAACTTTACCTTCGACCTCCACCCCGTCAGCATAGGTGTGCCCCAAGGCTCAGTGCTCTCACCAAAATTGTTCAACATATACATGGAACCCCTCACCACCATACTTAAAGAGGTGAATATCCCCTTCCACCTATACGCCGATGACACCCAGATCTATCTAGAAACCTCCTCCCCAAAACCATCCTCAGACTTAACAACACCCTAAATGAAATTCAACACTGGCAGGCCCCAAATCACCTTAAACTTTTTTTTATTTGTTTATTGGCATTTTAAAGACATACAATGTCTAACATATGAAAAACAAACATATAGGGTCCGATGTAGGTAGCCAAATACCGGTCGGTAACGGCCGAAATTCGGTAATTCCGGCCATTACCGACCGGTATATGAGCATCGAGATGTATGTGACTAAAAACGTACCGAATCGTTAAATACCAGTCGGTAAAACACCGATTCGGTATTAAACGATTCGGAATTTACCGAAATCATATTTACCGATTCGGAAATTAAGAAATGGTAAATATCTGAATTGGAAAATACCAAATTCATATTTACTGAGTCGGTAAATAAGAAATGGTAAATATGGCCTGTTGAGATGTAGCAAATTAAAAGATACCGAATTTCATGAAAAACGGTATTTAAGAATTGGTATTTACCATGGATTGGGAGCAGGTGGAAACCAGGAAGCGGATATATAAGAAGGCCCCAAAATGCAACAGTGCAACCACAATGGCTGCTTTTTATGTTATTGCAAGGCGGCTACGGATACAGGCAGCAGGAGAGAGGGTCTGGCTAAGGGAGGAGCAGGTGTATAGGCAGAGGATCACCCTCTTCCAACTGACTGAAGCTGAGATCCTGCAAAGGTACCGGCTCCACCCTAGAACCATCCTGGACTTGATTGGGGACCTCCACCCATATCTGGAACACCCAACCCCAAGAGCCCACGCCATCCCACCCCATGTGCAGGTGCTCTGCTGCCTACACCTTCTTGCCTCTGGTAGCTACCAGCACGTGATAGCCACAGTAGGTGGGTTGTCTCAGAGCTGCCTGTCACGGTTTTTCAGAAAATTCCTAGACGCCATGATGCAGAGGATGGAACACTACATTGAGTTCCCTGACACACCTGCAGAACTTGCAAGGACGGAAACCGATTTCTATCAACTTGCCCAGTTCCCGCACATCATAGGCTGCATCGATGGGACGCACATCCCACTATGCCCACCTGCAGCAACTGAACACATATATAGAAACCGGAAGTCCACACATTCTATCAATGTGCAGGTGACCTGCAACGCTGGCAACATAATTACGGACAATGTTGCCAAATATCCAGGGAGTACCCACGACTCCTACATATTCACCAACAGTGAGATATACAGACGCCATGTGGCTGGTGATTATGGTGATGGATACCTGCTGGGTAAGTATTTGTGAGACACCCTGATAGTCCATGCAGAAGGAAACATAAAGAGTATGTGACTAATCAAAATTTCATTTTCCACCCAGGTGACAGTGCATATGCCTTGCGGTCATTTGTGCTCACCCCCTACCTGAACCCATCCACCATGAGCGAAAGGCGTTATAACATGGCACACAGAACAACACGTTGCGTGGTGGACCGCACTTTTGGACTGCTGAAAAGTAGATTTCGGTGCCTCCATAAGAGTGGAGGTGCACGGCAATACACGCCAATTATCTGTTGCAAGATAATAGCTACCTGCGCCATGCTGCACAATCTTGCCACCAAGGAGGGCACAGAGATTGAACTAACATATCATGAGGATATAGATGATGGGACTGTACAAGCCGATCACACTGAAGCAGGAGCAGCACCTGCAACAGATGGTAGAATGCGACGCGCAGAAATCACCAACAGATACTTTTAATAGAATGATGACACACAGGCATGTTCATGTCTTGAAACACTCACTTTAATATGCACTACTGCACTATTCAAGACCACAATAATCAAATTAAATTCACTTTGCACACTGGGTGGCCAAAGTTAAAATCACTGTGACCTGTCCTGTGTTGATTATGATCTCTTAATGTTTCCGCTTACGCGTGATGTTGTGGGAGCCATGGGGCTGATGGTCATCAACCTGCGCAGTGAGAGCGGTGTCATCTGCATGGAGTCTGCTGCTCCGACGAATGTCCCGTACAGGCGTGCTGGCTCCACTCCTGCTTGTGTATTCCTCTGTGTCCCCTACACACGTGTTATCAGCAGTGGCTGTCTGCTGTGTCAGCATTGCCTCCATAGCAGAGGTCACCCTCCCCATTCCCCTGGACAAGTCACTGCAGCAGTGCACAATTTCAGTCTGCATGGTCACTGACCGGCGGCATAGCAGTGTGGTAGAAGTAGCCAGACCATTAATTGACTGATTCAGCTGCTGTACCTCGCGCCTATACCTGCGCCTTTCTTGGTGGTCACTCTCCAGCCTGTCACAGAGGGAACCCATGTGCACACCCATGTCCCTCACCTCCTCTGCAATGGACTCCATTCCTTTGCCCATTGCCTCCATTCCTTTGCCCGTGGACTCCATTCTCTTTGCCATGGCACTTATCCCCCGATCGATGTCTGATATCCTGCTGTTCAGGATGCGCACCTGTCTGTGCACTGCCAGGAACCCTTTGGCCTGCATGCGCTGCACCCTCACCATTGTGGCTTCCAGCCCAGCAAATACCCCCTGCACATTCTGCCCCTCATCCTGCTCACGTGCCCTACGGCCACGGTCACTTGCACGGCCAGATCCCATTGACCCCTGTTGGCCTGCGTCGCCAGCCAGTGGTGGTGTGCTCGGTCTGGGTGCCTCCACCACTTGCTCATCAGAGCTTTCCATGATTCTTAATGGTAGTACGTCCTGCCTCCTTGGCCTCACATGCACAGGGGACCCAGAGCTTGGTGTTGTGTCACCTGCAGGTGCTGCCGGAGTCTGTGTCTCGAACAGCAGGGGCGACAGTGGCTGTGCAGTGGTGTCTTGCTCCGTTGCTGTGGGTGCGTGCGTTGTGGTTGTGTCCTCAGGGACAGTGCTAGGTCCTGCTGTGTCTGTTGTAAGCAACGCGGATTTTGCGGATTTTTGGCAAATTTGCAATCCGCGAACTCCCGCGAATTTGCCGAAAATCCGCGAGCGGAACGGATCTGGGGGCAAAAGTTCAAGCTTCAAGATTGTAACTATTTTAGAATGGCGCCGGCAAGCTGCCAGCGCCATTCTAAAATAAATACTAAGTTAGCTTCAACAGGAAGCACTAATAGAAGCAGGTGCTCGAGTTTAACTGAATTCGAGCACCTGCTTTATTTTATCTATTAGTGCTTCCTGATGAAGCTAACTTAGTAACTATTTTAGAATGGCGCTGGCAGCTTGCTTGCCGGCGCCATTCTAAAATAAAACAGGAGAGGGGCAGAGGGCAGAAGGGCACAAAGACGAGTGTGGCAGAGGGCAGAAGGGCACAAAAACGAGTGGGGCAGAGGGCAGAATACCACAAAAACGAGTGGGGCGGAAGGGCACAAAAAACGCGTGGGGCAGAGGGCAGAATGGCACAAAAACGAGTGGGCAGAGGGCAGAAGGGCACAACAACGAGCGGTCTCGCAAAAAAAACCCTCGCGAACATGCAAAGTGCCCCGCGAACACGGCAAGCGCCCCGCGAACACGCAAATAGCCCCGCGAACATGACCCCCAAAAAAATCTGCAAATTCGCACAAATTCGCGAATTTTGCGGATCGCAAACTCGCAAATCCGCAAATTCGCGAATTGCGAATTCGCAAAATTCGCCCATGCTTAGGCTTCTCCCTCTGTGCCGTTGTTGGTGCACTTGACTCCACTCCCTGCGCTGCTCTGCGCGATGACTCTCCTGTGGAGAGACATGGACAATGATCAGCTGTGTTTTTTCATCACACATAATCCTACTACACATTTTCATATGCCTCAACTGGTTGTGTATGGGGAGTGTGGCATGGCATGAAGTGTTCAGTGTTGGCAGCTTTGATGTATGTACCTATTACTACGACTACCATGATGCATTGCTGGTGACTACTGCCATGTGTGCTGGATTTTGAGTGAGTCACCCACATTGGGGAAGGGGCCAGGGAATGGGTGGGGTACATGTCCATGCATCTTACCTTTCTTTCTTGCAGCTCTGGCTGAGCTATCAGCATCCCCAATCCCGTGTATGCTCTCAGGCTCCATGGTGGATTCCACAAGCTGCTCCAGTTCTGTGAGACTTGGTGCACGGTTCTTTCCCCCACCTGTGGCTGCTGATTCCTTCCTATGGGTGGCAAGCTTCTTTTTGGTGGTGATCCTCAGATCATACCACCTTTTCTTCATGTCATCAATTTTGCGATGAGTCACTCCCAGGGCATTGATTTTGCTCTGTATTGCCAGCCAGGTGTTCCTCTTTACAGACTCTGCTACTTGCAGAGACTGTCTCACAAACAGCTGACTGTAATGCTGCACAACCTCCTCCACCAGCACCTGGAGCTCAGTTGGGCTGAATTTCACCTTCCTCTTTCTGTCACCTCCATCCTTTTGTGCCTCCTGGGACTCCATGGTATAGCTTTGCTGGGCTCAGTGCAGCCTGCTCCTCTGTCTCACCTCCAGCTCTCTCTGCAGTTCTGTTGCTCTGCACCTGCATGGGTGTGGCCACCTCCAGGTACTGGTGTGTGGTACTTGCATCTGATTGGTTGGATTCTCTGAGGCTTTGTTGTGGGGTGTGGTGGGTGTTCCTGATTGGTTCACTGGCTCACATGTCATGTATTCGAAATTTCGAGATCGGATTTTTCCTAATCGGGAAATACCGATTCGGTAAATACCGATTCGGAAATATCCAAATCGGTGTCTCCCATTCATTCCTATGGGACTGGAGGCCCATAGGGGTGAATGGATGTTACCAAGTCGGAGATTTCCGATTCGGTGATTACCGATTCGGTATTTACCGAGTGTGGATACTGAATGTTACTGAATCGTTTTTTTTTACCAATTATTTACCTACATGTGGTATTCCTGTTCATAAATACCGATACGGTATCATTCGGTATTTACGAACCGGTAAAAATAAATTACCTACATCGGGCCCCTAGACTGTTGCACAACAACATCCCATGTCCAAACTGTTACATATCTGAATTTCCTGGAAGTAAACATTCTACAATAAAGCTATTATACATCATTAGTCCACTTGATGTGTTTGTAAATATGCAACTAGGAAGTTCCAATAATCTTTGGGTTTCGACCCTGACCGCAGCTCTTCTTCATAGGTCTTCAAGGTGTCTTTACAGTATGTCAGGTCCGTTAACCACTGTTTAACCCTCGGGCCTGTTTACTACCCCAACTGAGCGATACTTGACGTTTGGCCATTAACAATGCTATCACACAAAAAAAGTCTTCATTGCACTTACACTTGACACCAGACCCAGCAAACAGGTACGTACCGAGCAATCAACAGCAGCACCCAACATATCCCCCAGTATTTGAGTCACTTCTGCTCAATAGTGTGCCAGTGCTGCGCATGGCCATGCTAAATGCAAGAAATCTGCGTTGTCCGCTATACATCTGTGGCATCTGTACCCAGTTCTCAACCCGTACCTGCTTAGTCTTACCGGGGTGTAATAAGTTTGGTGCAAATATTTGTAATGCATCATTCCTAAGTTTCCATTAGGTGTCAGCAGGCTTGTCATTGTACATGTGATAAACAATTCCTCCTCTGTCAGTGGTACATCCAAACATTCATTCCACATCCCCAGCGCCTCACACGCAGTACCTGCTAGTTCTTCCTGCAATGTAGTGTAAAGTTTAGACACCATGTGTTGAGCGCCTGGATCTGCAATAAGTAACTGTAGAGTATCTAGTTGTGGTGGTTCTTCGGGGTATGAGGGGTACATCTTTTTAATCGCACCCTGTAATCGATAGTAGGTAAACCTAAATAGCAATGTTTGATTACTTATATATGATAAATCCTTGATCGTCTTAAACATGCCGTCACAATATAGATCACCCATTTTATCTATGCCCACCTGGTGCAGTATTTTCATACCCACCTCTTCTTGGGTGACGGAGGAGTGGAGAAGTGTGGCTCACTGGTTAGAGCAGGCAGACCCTGAAGCAGAGGTCAGACCCGGGACCAGGGTTCAATTCCCGATGCGGCAGGGTCTTGAGCTCAAATGTCCATGGACTTGATAATTCTCGCTTTGGTGCCTGACCTTATCATGGGTTCACACTCTGCAACTCTGGGCATTAAGCTTGCTTAATCTCCACAACGGCCCCCCGCGGCGGGATGCCTGGCTTTCACCCTGGGGATGCCCTGTAGGGGCTATCTCACAGGGAAAAGTCAGGACGGGTTCCCAAGGCAAGCGCTTAGAGGCCCCTGGGTGATAAGCGCTATATAAATCCAATATACAATACAATACAATACAATAGTTCTGGATGAATACGTAGTGGTAGAGATGGAGCGTATAGGGGCAACTAGTTTGCTTTGCGGCCGATTATTTGCCATGCTTTGTTCGCGGTGTCTATTGTGTTTATGTTCCTGTGGTGTAAAGGTGGTCTATTGTGTGTTATTATGGCATCCAGTGGGATTGGCACTGCATCACCTTCCTCAATCGCGACATGTGTTATATAGGGAATTCTATGATAGCAGAAATGCGCATATTGCACTTGTGCATATAAATAATAGAGTAAAAAATCCAGTACCCTAAAACCTCCCTGTGATTACGGCAGTGTCATATTACACAACTTGATTCGGCTTGTTTACCTGCCCATATAAGTTTGATTACCACTGAGGTTATTCTACGAAAGACTTCTGTTGGAGGTTGGATCGGGATGTTGTTAAATAAATATAGCAGTTTCGGGAGGACCACCATTTTACTATGGCTAATCTGTCTGCCAGTAACAAAGGTAATTGAATCCATCTTTCTATTTTCCCCTCTAGTGCCTCAGATCACCACCTCAGGGTCTCGATGGAACCAGACCCCCAAGTATCTAATCGGTTCTTCTTGCCATTCTAGCGGATAATCTGTGGAGTGTGGGGATGTGGTATCCATTAAGGGAATAATTAATGACTTAGACCAATTTATTTTCAGACCTGAATACTGTCTAAACTTGATATATTCTCAAAGAAGAGGGTTTAGATGGGTATCCAGATCTCTGACATACAACATCATGTCGTCCGCATATAATGAAATATGTAGGGGTCTCTGCGGGAACTGTAATGCTGAGTAGCGGTAATTCTGTCTGATTGTGCCGACTAGCGGGTGAGGTGCTATTGCAAATAATAAGGGTGATAGTGGACATCCTTGCCTTGTCCCCCTAGTTATTGATATGGGACCAGAGATATATTTGTTGACTTTGATACGAGCCAACGGAGCTGTGTATAGTAATTTCACCCATTGCAAAAATATTGGGGGGAAGCCCATCCTGATCTGTACCACATGTAGATAACCCCATTCTACGGAACCAAATGCTTTAGCAGCATCTAAAAGAATTGCAGCTGCTTTGGTAGTCGGGCGCAGGTAATGGGATAGTGCAAACAGCGTTCTAGTGTTATGGGCTGTGGAGCGGGCAGGGATAAATCCGGATTGGTCTGGCAGAATCAAGCCAGTTAACAGGGGCTGAAGTCTAGTGGCTAATATTTTGGCTAAAATGTTAGTTTCCACATTTATTAAAGGTGGCGGTCTATACGATTTGTAATATTCCGGATCTTTATTGGGTTTTAAAAGTGTGATTAACAGAGCCTCCCTCAGTGTCAAAGGTATTATCTGTTTTTCATGAGCATCCCCATATAATTCTACTAAGTGAGGCACTAATTTATCCACATATGTTTTATAGAATTCGCAGGTGAATTGGTCATGGCCTGGTGCCTTACCATTGGGCAACGATTTTATGACTTCAGTTACCTCCTCTACAGTGATTGGTGACGCCAAGTATTCTCTCTGCGCATCAGATAACAACGCTATGGTTACATCCACCAGATATGCTAATATTTCCTCTGTAGTTACGGAGTGCTGTGTAGTGTATAAATTACTGTATGTAGTCTTAGATTCCTGCAGTATTTCCTTTGTGTCATGTTTTAGGTTACCGTTCACGTCTCTAATCGCTTTCACTAGCTGTGGCGAATGTCCAGAACAGATTTTGTCAGGCAGTGCTTTGCCTGGTCTCACACCTTCCCCGTAAGATTGTGCTATCTTTCTTTTTATAATATATTTAAGCTCGTCAGCAGCATATGTCTGGTACTCTGTCAGGAGAACTCCTATATCTCCCAATATCTTAGTGAATCCTGTACGCCCATAGTCCAGTTCCAACGCTCGCAATTGTTCTTCTCGCAGTGCTAGTTGCCTCCTGATATCTTTGAGTATACCTGCAGCAGTGCTTATGCATGTACCTCTAATTGTGGCATTAAATGCTTCCCACAAAAGCCCAGGGTCTTCCGTGCTCAGCTGGTTAAAAGCGAAGTAGTCTGTTATAGCCTGAGTGATCGCGTCTGTGTCTACTGGGTATAGCAGTGCTTTCGCATTAAACCTCCAACTGTACGGGGGGAGTATACTGTGGTATTGTTATGTTTAGCATGACCGGATTATGATCCGACAATGTTCGGGCCAAGTGCTTCACCGAATTTGCCCACGACATGACATCATCAGAGACTAACCAGTAGTCAATACGAGACCAACTATTATTTGCCCATGATACATGCGTGGCTTCTAGTTTCCCGGGATGACGAGCTTTCCAGATATCAGTAAGTCGGTTTACAGACATAATATCTTTCAACTTACACAGAGCTCGCCTATGTGCTTCAATAGTCGTCCCTGAACGGCCTATGGCATCTTGAAATGCAATGTTAAAGGCTCCTCCCCAGACTAATGGAATGTCAGGTAAGTCACATATTTTCCTCTCTAGAGTTCGATAGAAATCAGAATCATCAATGTTTGGTCCATACATATTAATTATAGCGAGTTTGCGGCCTCTTAATATGCCCGTTATTATTACGTAGCGCCCTATTGCATCAGAGTCAGTAGTATCTATATGGAATTGTATACCTTTTTTCACCAATATGATAACTCTCCTAGCATAAGAGGAATATGACAACATATGTATTGATTCGGCCCAGCCCCGTCCCACAGTGCTAGTACCTGTTGGCGTCAGATGTGTCTCCTGCAGGAGAGCAATATCTATCTGATGTCGATGTAAATATGCAAATACCTGCCGTATCTTTTTCGGAGTGTTCAGTCCCTCTACTTTCCAAGTTAACTAAAAACAATTTCTTTGAGTGTAGTAATTCAGCAGACATTTTCAAAGAGTGCAATTATACATGACGGAGCATGATGCTTTTAGTACACTTCATTTGTAACCTCCAGAGTAAATCTATTAATGCAGCATTGCATAGTATGAGTTTGTAACACAGCGATGTCTCTCAAGTGCATTGATCCACAAAAACTTGCCCAAGTCCCCACCCTCCACCCCCGCCCACTTCAGCAACCCAACTATGCCAAAGACACGATCCCCTAAAAATAGGTAACATAACTCAACTTTAGATGGGGTACACCCGCCTAGGGGGTCCACCGAGGTCACACAACTCCATCCAACTTAATGGATGTGGCCAGGTCTAATACATAACTGCGGACATTGCTCTATTACCCAACCTATATATGTTTTATCAACTTAGTCATATTGTCCAGTGTAGGCATCCGATGTGCATCATAGGAGTAACTGAAAACACACAGCAAAACGCACGCCATCAATAAAAATGTTTAGCAAACTGTTACTGCGTGACAGTATATACTTATCCGTCCCGCAATGCAGACGCCACCACATCCTCAGTCTGGAAGTTATGAATGACCACCTGGTGCAACTACATGCCCTTTATCCCGACACATGGCAGTCAGGTAGCGACGCCCTGCATTCGGTGCTTTCTCCATAGTCACTCCACATGCTGCTGGCCCTTACAGAGCAACAGTGTTGTACATGATGATCCGTGCCGTAGGTCGTTACTCTTTTGCAGCATTGACGTACACAATTCCAGACCCTCCCATGTTGAAATAGTTCTGACAGTATAGCGTCTATTACTCTGAATCTCGATGTCGCTCTTCTCTGTGCTGTTCTTTCCTCCTGGTGCTGAGTTTCTTAAGATAGTCCTGCGCAGCCTTCAGCGTTTGTAAAATTGTGACTCGACCGTCATGGGTAACCCTCAGTTTGGCCGTGCATAGCATGGTTATGTTATGTTATGTTATAACGCTCTTGTATAGCGCACGGCTACTCGAAAAGAGTGTCCCGGCACTTTCCACCTGCAACTCAGAATAAAAATAACACAACACAGCAAAAAGAATAAGAAAAGAACTGAAACAGAAACAATAAGACCAGCCTAAAGATTAAAAAGCCAGGTCTTCAGGCTCTTCCTGAACTGGAGCAAATTGGCAGTGCTGCGCAGCGAAAGAGGTAGCGAGCAGGGCATATTCTATTCCCATGTCTCGCAGTTTTTATTTCATGGGGTTGAACTCCTTTCTCGCCAGTTGGACCATCATTGTGAAATCTGGGTAAAATTGTAAGTTATTACCTTGATAGTTTATCTTCTGTTTTTCACGAGACAACCACAGTATTGCATCCCAATCTCTATAGTTGAGAACTCGAGCTATTATAGGTCATGGGGTGGCGCCTGGCTTAGGTCTTGGGGCCAGGGATCTGTGCGCACATTGAATTAGGAAATCAGAGGAGAGTTGCTCCGTGCCAAACACACTGCGGATCAGTTCCTCTATATACGTTTCCATTCTGCCCGTGTTGGTGGACTCCGGAATTCCCGCTATTCTAACGTTATTTCTGCAAGAGCGCGCTTCTAAATCTTCCGCCTTGTTCTTTATAGTGTCCAACATCTTTTCCATTTCTCTGCATTTCGTGGTCGTGCCATGTGATTTGTCCTCTACTGCAGATATGCATGTTTCAGCTTCAACTAATCTCTCTCCATGTTTGTCCAGCTTCACAGCCATATTATCAACCCATAAGGTGATGGTGTCCAGCTTACCATTAATGTCTTGTAGACTTTGTTGGATAGTGTGCAGTACTCCTTCCAAGCCAGCACTGGGCCCCGCATCAGTATCTGGTTCGGCATCTAATGTAGCTGTCGAGTTTTCGCTGATGTTTTAGATTCAAAGGGCAATTTAGATTGCTGCTCGTCCGGTTTACCCATGTTGGCTTACTACTATGCTGGAGAGAGAGGGTGAGGACACCTCTCATCCACTGGGCATTGACGAATTTTAGTACAATGTTCTTTACTTTAAAGGTTGCTGGCAACCCGGCCCTGAACTCCGTCGTACTCCTAAACATTCTAGCAGGCCACCAATGCACACTGCTTTTTGGAGAAACTCAATGTCAGAACCCCACAGATGGCTCTTTGAAGCTCATTCCACACGTTATTGTATCAGCGCAATGGGTACCATCACTCTATTGTGCTCCACAATTCCAGCATGTTCGAGTGGGAAGCGCGGTTTCACACCAAAATCCCCCGCTGCGACGAGCACAACCGGTCCAAGGCACATCGAAATCCCGGCACTATGGTCTCTCCCAATCGCCTACCAGGCAGCACGCCAGACGTTTTGACACAGTTGAATGCCTAATTCCAAAGTGTATACTCGCCCCGTAGCGTGGTCTGAACACATAAGTGTCGCCCCTTTTTTTCGCAGCTTCCACACTTTCCGCTGTATGACCAATAGGTATGCAGCCTCTGAGAGCACCGACACTTCAATTTTCGCATAGCTTGCAATGATAATGATAATATCTGTGTCAGGGCGCCCGTCTCCTACAGGCTGAAAGCACTCTCTTTATGCCATCAGTCTAGTTTCCAGGCATTGTTGTCTGAGGCGGCCGCGGTGCGTCCAGAAAACGTGCCACAAAGTGCCCAACGGTTTCTTTATGGTTGTCCGCCCGCCATTTTGAGCTCCATGCAATTTGCCTCAAAGGGCTGCGCTATACTTGTGACACATAAATCGGACATTATGAAATGTCTTTTCATGCGCTGAGCTCCCTGACTTTACAAAACAGGAGAAATTTTGAGTACACACTGGCTTGTTCTCTATGTTTGAGTGTCGCTTTGTGCTTTTTCTAATCGTAGTGCAGTGTTGCTCCTGTTAAGGCGCCGCCATCTTGGTTGTGAACATGAACATTTCCTGAATCTTAGTGTTGCCTTTCACCAGCCATCCACACGTGTTTTGCACAGTTCTATCAGATTCCTTATGTTCATATGTCAAGTTGCCAAGAATTTTTGCATCAGATGGCCGTGGCGTATCCAGGGAACACACTATACAGTGCTCAACAATGTATTTTTGTTTGTCCGCCCGCCATTTCAAGCTCCATGCATTACGCCTCAAATGATCGCGCTACACTCGTGCCTCCCAGTTCGTACACCGGGGCTTTTCCATTCATACATGGGGCTTCCTGACTTTAAAAAACATGAGAAATTCCAGGCACTCACTGCAGTTTTATTTTCTCCCTAAGCGCATATTAGGTTTTATCCCGTTAGGGCGCTGCCATCTTGTTGCGACTATGAACGCCTCCTGGATCATGATTTTTCCCCTTTCAACAGCCGCCTCCATGCTTTTACACAGTTCTGACGGTCTCACGCTGTGCCTGGTACCTTCCGATGGTCATAACAGTTGTTAGTTGATGTTCACATGTCCGCTAGACGCTGATTTTCATATAATTAGCACCTGCACAGCGGAGCTGTCTCAGAAGGCAGCCATCCCGCAGTGCGTTCTCTAGCGCCCCCCAAATTCACCTTAAACTTAACCTGGACAAAACGGAGATCCTCCTCATCTCCAACAAAGATGAGAATCCACAAATTGCAGAATGGCTTACAGCTATTGATGCTCTAAACTGAAATCTCACCCTGGCTAACTCCATAAAATTCCTAGGAATCACCCTAGACCCTAAACTGGACATGACCAACCACATCAAAAACTCTGCAAAGACTGCCTTCCTCAACCTAATGCTTCTCTACAAAATGAAACCATTCATCCCTACTAAAGACCTCAAACAAGCCACCCAATCACTGGTACTATCCAGACTCGACTATGGCAACGCAACCTTAACTAGCATCACAAAATCCCCTCAAAACAACCCTCAATGCAGCAGCCAGAATGGTCACTGGAATCAGGAAATAGGACCACATTTCACCAGCACTAAGAGAACTAAAATGGCTCCCAGTTGAACAGCGAGCTAACTTCATAACTGCCTGCCTCACGCACAAAGCCCTTCACACTGGAAAACCAGACTATCTGGCCGCCAAACTCAAGAGGGCCGGGCAGACAAGAAACCTCAGGAGCTCGAACTCCCTCCTTCTCATCCCCTTGAGAACAATCAAACATAAAATCTCTGCAAGGTCATTTGCTGGAAACGTGCCAAAATATGGAACTCCATCCCAGCAGATATCCGAACTATCCCGTTCTTCACAAAATTAAAAAAACACCTAAAAGCGCTCCTCCTCAACCGCTCCCTCCTGAATGGATAGCCGCCGCCCGCACGCTATCCAGACGCCGATGCTCTCTGACTCTACATTGCTCAGATCTACCTCTGCATGCTTCAAGACAAGTGTGCAAAAAAGTAAGCTGCCTCAAGACTTCGTACTACCTCAATAAAGCATTCAATGAGGCTACCTCAGGACTCAACCACTACCTCAAGAAGCCTCAGCCCTCTTGGACTGCACACTTTATATATAAGATTGCTCTACTATGTAACTATTATGATACACTGTTGCAAAGCGCTCCGATACCCCCGGGTCAGGGTAGCGCTATATAAAACTCCAAAAATAAAAAATAAATTAAAATACCTAGGAACATTGTTTGGCTCCCCTTTGACTTAGAAGTATATTTTAACTGTTAGGGATCAGTACTTCAAAAGCAATATAGAGGCCAT
>NW_028241667.1:7500-44475 GCF_964263255.1 Lissotriton vulgaris | reverse complement strand
TGAGTGAGGGTGAGGGTGACGGGTGAGTGAGGTGAGTGAGGGTGAGTGAGGGTGAGTGAGGGTGAGTGAGGGTGAGTGAGGGTGAGTGAGGGTGAGTGAGGGTGAGTGAGGGGTTGAGGTGAGTGAGGGTGAGTGAGTGAGGGGTGTTGAGCTGAGGGTGAGTGAGGGTGAGGTGAGGGTGGGTGAGGGTGGGTGAGGGTGGGTGAGGGGGGTGAGGGAGGGTGAGTGAGGGTGAGTGAGGGTGAGTGAGGGTGAGTGAGGGTGAGTGAGGGTGAGTGAGCGTGAGGGTTGAGGGTGGGTGAGGGTTGAGGGTGGGTGAGGGGTGAGGGTGGGTGAGGTGAGGGTTGAGGGTGAGTGAGGGGTGAGGGTGAGTGAGGGGTGAGGGTGAGTGAGGGTGAGGGGTTGAGGGTGAGTGAGGGTTGAGGGTGAGTGAGGTGAGGGGTTGAGGGTGAGTGAGGGTGAGGGGTTGAGGGTGAGGTGAGGGTGAGGTGAGGGTGAGGGGTTGAGGGTGAGTGAGGGTGAGTGAGGGTGAGTGAGGGTGAGTGAGGGTGAGTGAGGGTGAGTGAGGGTGAGTGAGGTGAGGGTGAGTGAGGAGGTGAGTGAGGGTGAGTGAGGTGAGTGAGGGGTGAGGGTGAGTGAGTGAGGGTGAGTGAGGGGTGAGTGAGTGAGGGGTTGAGGGTGAGTGAGTGAGGGTGAGTGAGGCGTGAGTGAGGGTGAGGAGGGGGTGAGGGTGGGTGAGGGTGGGTGAGGGTGGGTGAGTGAGGGTGAGTGAGGGTGAGTGAGGGTGAGTGAGGGTGAGTGAGGGTGAGTGAGGGTGGGTGAGGGTGAGTGAGGTGAGTGAGGGTGAGTGAGGGTGAGTGAGGGTGAGTGAGGGTGAGTGAGGGTGAGTGAGTGAGGGTGAGTGAGTGAGGGTGAGTGAGTGAGGTGAGTGAGGGTGGGTGAGTGAGGGTGGAGTGAGGGTGGGTGAGGGTGGGTGAGGGTGGGTGAGGGTGGGTGAGTGAGGGTGAGTGAGGGTGAGTGAGGGTGAGGTGAGGGTGAGTGAGGGTGAGTGGGGTGAGTGAGGGTGAGTGAGGGTGAGTGAGGGTGAGTGAGGGTGAGTGAGCGTGAGGGTTGAGTGAGAGAGGTGAGGGGTTGAGTGAGCGTGAGGGGTTGAGGGTGGGTGAGGGGTGAGGGTGGGTGAGGTGAGGGGTTGAGGGTGAGTGAGGGGTTGAGGGTGAGTGAGGTGAGGGGTTGAGGGTGAGTGAGGTGAGGGGTTGAGGGTGAGTGAGGTGAGGGGTTGAGGGAGGGTGAGGGGTTGAGGGTGAGTGAGGGTGAGTGAGGGTGAGGGTGAGTGAGGGTGAGTGAGGGTGAGTGAGGTGAGTGAGGGTGAGTGAGGGTGAGTGAGGGTGAGTGAGGGTGAGTGAGGGTGAGGGAGTGAGGGTGAGTGAGGGTGAGTGAGGGTGAGTGAGGGTGAGTGAGGTGAGAGTGAGTGAGAGTGGTGAGAGTGAGGGTGAGTGAGGGTGAGTGAGGTGAGTGAGGTGAGTGAGGGTGAGTGAGGGTGAGGGTGAGTGAGGGTGAGGTGAGTGAGGTGAGTGAGGGTGAGTGAGGGGTTGAGGGTGAGTGAGAGTGAGGGTGAGTGAGGGTGAGTGAGGGTGAGTGAGGGTGAGTGAGGGTGAGGGTGGGTGAGGTGGGTGTGGGTGGGTGAGGGAGGGTGAGGAGGGTGAGTGAGGGTGAGTGAGGGTGAGTGAGGGTGAGTGAGGGTGAGTGAGGTGAGTGAGGGTGAGTGAGGGTGAGTGAGAGTGAGTGAGAGTGAGTGAGAGTGAGAGTGAGTGAGAGTGAGTGAGAGTGAGTGAGGTGAGGGTGAGTGAGAGTGGGTGAGTGAGGGGTGGGTGAGTGAGGGGTGAGTGAGGTGAGTGAGGGTGAGGTGAGAGTGGGTGAGTGAGGGTGAGTGAGGGTGAGTGAGGGGTTGAGGGTGAGTGAGGGTGAGTGAGGGTGAGTGAGTGAGGGGTTGAGGGTGAGTGAGTGAGGGGTTGAGGGTGAGTGAGTGAGGGTGAGGAGGGTGAGTGAGGGTGAGTGAGGGGTGAGTGAGGGTGAGTGAGGGTGAGGGTGAGTGAGGGTGAGTGAGGGTGAGTGAGGGTGAGTGAGGGTGAGTGAGGGTGAGTGAGGGTGAGTGAGGGTGAGTGAGGGTGAGTGAGGGGTTGAGGGTGAGTGAGGGTGAGTGAGTGAGGGGTTGAGCGAGGGTGAGTGAGGGTGAGTGAGGGTGAGGGTGGGTGAGGGTGGGTGGAGGGGTGGGTGAGGGTGGGTGAGGTGAGGGTGAGTGAGGGTGAGTGAGGGTGAGTGAGGGTGAGTGAGGTGTGAGTGAGGTGTGAGTGAGGGGTGAGTGAGCGTGAGGGGTTGAGGGGTGGGTGAGGGGTTGAGGGTGGGTGAGGGGTTGAGGGTGGGTGAGGTGAGGGGTTGAGGGTGAGTGAGGGGTGAGGGTGAGTGAGGGGTTGAGGGTGAGTGAGGTGAGGGGTTGAGGGTGAGTGAGGGGTTGAGGGTGAGTGAGGTGAGGGGTTGAGGGTGAGTGAGGAGGAGGGGTTGAGGGTGAGTGAGGGTGAGGAGGGTGAGGGGTTGAGGGTGAGTGAGGGTGAGTGAGGGTGAGTGAGGGTGAGTGAGGTGTGAGTGAGGGTGAGTGAGGGTGAGTGAGGGTGAGTGAGGGTGAGTGAGGGGTGAGGGTGAGTGAGTGAGGGTGAGTGAGGGTGAGTGAGGTGAGGGTGAGTGAGGGTGAGTGAGGGTGAGTGAGGGTGAGTGAGGGTGGGTGAGGGTGGGGTGAGGGTGGGTGAGGGTGGGTGAGGGTGGTGTGAGTGAGGGTGAGTGAGGGTGAGTGAGGGGTGAGTGAGGGTGAGTGAGGGTGGGTGAGGGTGAGTGAGGGTGAGTGAGGGTGAGTGAGGGTGAGTGAGGGTGAGTGAGTGAGGGGTGAGTGAGTGAGGGTGAGTGAGTGAGGGTGGGTGAGGGTGGGTGAGGGTGGGTGAGGGTGGGTGAGGGTGGGGTGAGTGAGGGTGAGTGAGGGTGAGTGAGGGTGAGTGAGGGTGAGTGAGGGTGAGTGAGGGTGAGTGAGGGTGAGTGAGGGTGAGTGAGGGTGAGTGAGGGTGAGTGAGGGTGAGTGAGGGTGAGTGAGGGTGAGTGGGGTGAGTGAGCGTGAGGGGTTGAGTGAGCGTGAGGGGTTGAGGTGAGCGTGAGGGGTTGAGGGTGGGTGAGGGGGTTGAGGGTGAGGTGAGGTGAGGGGTGTGAGGGTGAGTGAGGGGTTGAGGGTGAGTGAGGTGAGGGGTTGAGGGTGAGTGAGGTGAGGGTTGAGGGTGAGTGAGGTGAGGGTTGAGGGAGGGTGAGGGGTGAGGGTGAGTGAGGGTGAGTGAGGGTGAGGGTGGTGAGGGTGAGTGAGGGTGAGTGAGGGTGAGTGAGGGTGAGGGTGAGTGAGGGTGAGTGAGGGTGAGTGAGGGTGAGTGAGGGTGAGGGAGTGAGGGTGAGTGAGGGTGAGTGAGGGTGAGTGAGGGTGAGTGAGGGTGAGTGAGTGAGAGTGAGTGAGAGTGAGGGTGAGTGAGGGTGGGGTGAGTGAGGGTGAGTGAGGGTGAGTGAGGGGTTGAGGGTGAGTGAGGGGTTGAGGGTGAGGAGGTGAGGGTGAGTGAGGGGTGAGGGTGAGTGAGAGTGAGGGTGAGTGGTGAGTGAGGGTGAGTGAGGGTGGAGTGAGGGTGAGTGGGGTGGTGAGGGTGAGTGAGGGTGAGTGGAGGGTGGTGAGAGTGAGTGAGAGTGAGTGAGAGTGGTGAGAGTGAGTGAGAGTGAGTGAGAGTGAGTGAGAGGTGAGGGTGAGTGGATGTGGGTTGAGTGAGGGTGGTGTGAGTGAGGGTGAGGGTGAGTGAGAGTGGGTGAGTGAGGGTGAGTGAGGGTGAGTGAGGGTTGAGGGGTGAGTGAGGGTGAGTGAGGGTGAGTGAGTGAGGGGTTGAGGGTGAGTGAGTGAGGGGTGAGGGTGAGTGAGTGAGGGTGGGTGAGGGTGGGTGAGGGTGGGTGAGGGTGGGTGAGGGTGGGTGAGGGTGAGTGAGGGTGGGTGAGGGTGAGTGAGGGTGTGTGAGTGAGGGGTTGAGAGTGAGGGGTTGAGGGTGAGTGAGGGTGAGTGAGTGAGGGGTTGAGGGTGAGTGAGTGAGGGTGAGTGAGGGTGGGTGAGGGTGGGTGAGGGTGGGTGAGGGTGGGTGAGGGTGGGTGAGGGTGGGTGAGGGTGGGTGAGGGTGGGTGAGGGTGGGTGAGGGTGGGTGAGGGTGGGTGAGTGAGGGTGAGTGAGGGTGAGTGAGGTGAGTGAGGGTGAGTGAGGGTGAGTGAGGGTGGGTGAGGGTGAGTGAGGGTGAGTGAGGGTGAGTGAGGGGTTGAGGGTGAGTGAGGGTGAGTGAGAGTGAGGGTGAGTGAGGGGTTGAGGGTGAGTGAGAGTGAGGGTGAGTGAGAGTGAGGGTGAGTGAGGGTGAGTGAGGGTGAGTGAGAGTGAGTGAGAGTGAGGGTGAGTGAGAGTGAGGGTGAGTGAGAGTGGGTGAGTGAGGGTGAGTGAGGGTGAGTGAGGGGTTGAGGGTGAGTGAGGGTGAGTGAGGGTGAGTGAGGGTGAGTGAGGGTGAGTGAGGGTGAGTGAGGGTGAGTGAGGGTGAGTGAGGGTGAGTGAGTGAGGGGTTGAGGGTGAGTGAGGTGAGGGTGAGTGAGGGTGAGTGAGGGTGGTGGGTGAGGGTGGGTGAGGGTGGGTGAGGGTGGGTGGGTGAGTGAGGGTGGGTGAGTGAGTGAGGGGTTGAGGGTGAGTGAGGGTGAGTGAGGGTGAGTGAGGGTGAGTGAGGGTGAGTGAGGGTGAGTGAGGGTGAGTGAGTGAGTGAGGGGTTGAGGGTGAGTGAGGGTGAGTGAGGGTGAGTGAGGGTGAGTGAGGGTGAGTGAGGGTGAGTGAGGGTGAGTGAGGGTGAGTGAGGGTGAGTGAGGGTGAGTGAGGGTGAGTGAGGGTGAGTGAGGGTGAGTGAGGGTGAGGGGTTGAGGGTGAGTGAGGGTGAGTGAGGGTGAGTGAGGGTGAGGGGTTGAGGGTGAGGGGTTGAGGGTGAGGGGTTGAGGGTGAGGGGTTGAGGGTGAGGGGTTGAGGGTGAGGGGTTGAGGGTGAGGGGTTGAGGGTGAGGGGTTGAGGGTGAGGGGTTGAGGGTGAGTGAGGGTGAGGGGTTGAGGGTGAGGGGTTGAGGGTGAGGGGTTGAGGGTGAGGGGTTGAGGGTGAGGGGTTGAGGGTGAGGGGTTGAGGGTGAGGGGTTGAGGGTGAGGGGTTGAGGGTGAGTGAGGGTGAGTGAGGGTGAGTGAGGGTGAGTGAGGGTGAGTGAGGGTGAGTGAGGGTGAGTGAGGGTGAGTGAGGGTGAGTGAGGGTGAGTGAGGGTGAGTGAGGGTGAGTGAGGGTGAGTGAGGGTGAGTGAGGGTGAGTGAGGGTGAGTGAGGGTGAGTGAGGGTGAGTGAGGGTGAGTGAGGGTGAGTGAGGGTGAGTGAGGGTGAGTGAGGGTGAGTGAGGGTGAGGGGTTGAGGGTGAGGGGTTGAGGGTGAGGGGTTGAGGGTGAGGGGTTGAGGGTGAGGGGTTGAGGGTGAGGGGTTGAGGGTGAGGGGTTGAGGGTGAGGGGTTGAGGGTGAGGGGTTGAGGGTGAGGGGTTGAGGGTGAGGGGTTGAGGGTGAGGGGTTGAGGGGTTGAGGGGTTGGGGTTGAGGGGTTGGGGTTGAGGGGTTGAGGGTGAGGGGTTGAGGGTGAGGGGTTGAGGGTGAGGGACTGACTGCTGGCATCTGGCGAGAAAACTCTATGCAGCGGCAAAACAGCCTGAGCAGACCCAGCGGTGGCCATATCCAACGAAGGAGCGCACTGGCGGCGACGTCCTGCTTCAGGCTGGCTCTCCCAGGATGGTAGCCTGGTGCAGTGCAGTCCTATTGTGTTGCACCTCCGCCTCTGTCTAATCCCTGTTCTGCTATCTTGGAGCGAATGGCAGCATGTGAGGCCACCGGGCTAGATGACCGAAGGTCATGGCTCACCTGAGTTGCATGAGGGAGCTTACAGGCCGGAGAGAAATCGTGGCGCCTTTGGACTGGACTCAGCAGCCTCGACACTTGGGGAGGGGCAGAGGCAGCGAGTACACACTTTGGGGAGGATCCCCCTTACTAACAGAGCACAGCAGAGGACGTGGAGACTGCGGCTCGGTTTCTCATACAGGAAAGTCAACAAGGGAGGAGAGGAGGAGGGGGGAGGAGAGTAGGGGAGGCACGGCCTAGCGGCCGTGCAATCAAGTAGTGAGGGGGCGGAGCTGGGGGAGGCTGCGTGTCTCACAGTCATACATCCTTATTAACATTCGGGGTTGTGGCTTATGTTCAAGAGAGCGAAGTTTGGAGCAGCGTGTAAGGGTTCTGATGTAGAAGCGGTGCTCACGGCTCAGGGTGCCTCATTGTGCGATAACAATGAGAACAGGAAGTTGAAAAGCACAAGACATAGGCGTGGAGACTGCGGCTCGGTTTCTCATACAGGAAAGTCAACAAGGGAGGAGAGGAGGAGGGGGGAGGAGAGTAGGGGAGGCACGGCCTAGCGGCCGTGCAATCAAGTAGTGAGGGGGCGGAGCTGGGGGAGGCTGTGGAAGAGAGTAGGCAAGGCGACACGGCGGGAGGGGGCGGAGCGGGTAAACAAAGACGGACATGCACGTGCCCGTGACTTTTAAGGTCAATGCGCATGCGCATAAGCTTAATGCGCATGCGCATTGACCTTAAAAGTCACGGGCACTGCAAGGAATCGCCACGATTCCTTGCAGTGTGGATAAAGAGTGGATAACTCGCAATACTCTCGCCTTGCTCGATGCGCATGCGCATCGACAGGCGAGACCTAAAAAACGTAGCAAAAGAGTCTTTCACATTATAGGTATTTCTCACCCCTGAAATCAGCGTTGTGAGGGTCGTTGGTGTCCGGTGACACGTCGTGTAGCGGTAAAGCCTGGCAGCAGAGGCTCCGTGATTCGGGAGAGCCTCAAAATGGCGGCTCCGTGAGGGGCTGTGAAAACATCGCGAAGAGGAGCGAAAACGGCACCACAAGCGCTGTAAAGCCGCTCCGCCGACTCCGCCAACGTTCCGCAAGCCAAATCCAGCGACGGGGCTCAGGAGTGGTCCCGTTTACATCGGGGAAACACGCCGTGAGGTGATCGATGCGGCGGAGCTCCGTATCTTGCCGGCCATCTTGCGCGGCATCCAAGCCACGCCCCTGTCACTTGTTTTTTTAATACCTGCACCTTGTGTGTTGCTCCTCGCACCAAATTAGTCAGTCCCCAGTCTACTGCAGTGTGTACGGTTTCTGTGGAGGGACGTGACTCCGCCCTAGTCTCCCCATTTCTGCTACCGGGGCATATTTAATCAGCATGCTTCATCGACCGCGCAGCGGGTGCGCCGGCGGCACGCCAAAGGCAAGCCCGTCTGCCCCAGGCCGTCGCCAGACATGCTGCCAATTTTGGGAAATCATATCACACTTATACCCAGAATGAGATGCTAGCAATCAGGACGATGTCCGTGAGGTACTTAGTCCACAGGTTGGGGGGTCTAGAGGGCTCCTTTAGCTGCAAATGCTGTGGTTTTTCATCTGTCACTCCTGTAGTCTCTCAAGATTGCCCTCATTCCCCAGGCAAAAGTGTGGACTATTTTCCATCTGAATTGTCATTCTTTGGTCAAACATTGCTCTGATGTCTATGACCTTCTTGAAACCGAATCTCCCGATACTTTATTTTTAACTGAGACTTGGCTCTCTGAAGACTCGGTGGCGATTCCAGGGATGGCACTGCCGGAGGGTTATGTTATTTATACCCTGAATAGGGACACGAGAGGTGGGGGTATTGTGGCTATTGTTAAAACCGGCTACTCCTGCACCTTCACTAAACAGCCCATTCTGGGCTGTGAATGTGCTTGTTTTAAAACTACTTTTAATTCTAACTACACTATGACTGGTATACCGGCCACCATGCCCATACAAAGCTTTCAGGGAAGCGCTTGTTGAAACCGTCTGTACTTTGGCGGTTAATACTTCTAACTTTACGGTTCTGGGAGATCTTAATGTACATTTTGATAACCACCTGGATGTGGCCAATTTTATGGCAGATTTGGTGGCTTGGTGGTAAAAGGGGTGGTGATGGACGGAGCATCTGAACCAATCAAACACTCACACCCAGTCAACAGATCTGGGTTTAATCCATCACCGTTCTTTAGCCCACTCTGCCACCCCAGTTCAGACATGGCCATATGCAAATCAGTCTGACCCTGTGCCTCATGGGAACAGTCCAGCCCGAACTGCCAAGCCATGCCTTCCCTGGACCGGAAACAAGCTTACGAGGACCGGTTTCTGGCATTTCAGCCGCCTTCAGCCCGGCTTGCAATTTGGCGGCATGTCAGCTTGATCAGCGTGTCTCTGGCCCCACACACTTGGTTGGTCACTCGTTGGACCTTGTTTTTACTAACATTTTGTCTCTCGTGGTCCAACCGCTGGTCCCGATGGCTTGGTCTGACCACTTTTTGGTCCTTTTCTCTATTCAGGGCATTGCACCGTTGAGTAAATTGAACAACCCCCACTCTTCTAAACGCTCATGGCATAAGCTAAACTGAGATTAATTCCGTTCCGTCAGACCCGGATGAGGCCAATTCTGCCTTTTCAGATTGGATTAATCTGCCGTTAGATAAGCTGATCCCAGCTAAGTGGTCTCCCACTAAATCAAATCCATGGTACAACGAAAAATTAGCGCTGCTAAGAAAAATTTGTAAAAAATGCAGGAAGAGACTTTGATCCTTTGCTTAGAGATCGCTATCGGGAGGCAGTAAGGATCAACCACAAAGCTAGTCATACTGAACGCGCTGCTTTTTACACCAAGGAATTTAGTAACAGCACTAATCCCACAAAGAGCAACTTCCCCATTGCCTCAGGCTTCAAAAATCAGAAGGGGGTTGCTGGCCACTGATTACTTCAAGTAAGCAATGCGAGGAGCTTGCATTGTTCTTTTCAAAAAGGTGGAAGACATTTACAAAAGCTTTCCTACGGCCAAAACAGACTTCCTTGAGCCAATCAATAATGGTACGATGGCCACCTTAGAGATTTTTCCTCAGATCCAACAGGACCGCTTACTTGCCCTCTGTGTTAAAATCAAGTCAGGCTCACCGACTGACTCACTGGAACCTGACCAATTCAGGAAAATTCTACCAACTACCTCTCCTCTTCTTGGTCAGATCAATAAATCGTTCAGTTCAGCTGTTTTGCCCATAGCATGGAAACAAGCTAGTGTGTTACCATTGCTCAAAAAACCATCTTTGGATGCCAAAAAACCTGAGAACTTCAGTCCAATTTCATAGCTCCCTTGGCCTGCTAAGATCGCGGAGGCATATATTAACTCCATCCTTTCAGAGCACCTGACCATTAACAACATGCTAGATCCGTCGCAAAACGGCTTTCGCCCCAGCAATGGCACTGAGTCCGCGCTTCTGTCGGTGACAGAAGACCTTTGGACAGCGTTGGACGCAGGACAGACATCAGCACTGATCCTTTTGGATCTCAGTGCTGTGTTCAATACTGTGTCCCATGCCGTCCTGCTGCACCGTCTGGAAGAGACTGGTATCGGTGGCCTTGCATTGAAGTGGCTAGCGTCAATCCTCTCTGATAGGTTCTATCAGGTGATTGCCCCCCGTTCTCCTCATCTACCTTTCCCATCAAGCACGGAGTACCACAGGGTTCCTCACTGAGCCTTCTGCTCTTTAATTTGTACGTACAACCTCTGGCTGCAATTGCCAGGAGCAGAGGACTGACGGTGGTCTCCTAAGCCGACGACACTCAGCTGGTGGTAGCCCTTTTGAGCAACACCAGGTACGACGCCGCTATGTTTCAAGGTGATCTTGCGGTAGTTGCCGAATGGATGACAGCTACCTGTCTCCAGCAGAATGTCAGCATGTCGGAGGTGTTGCTGGTGGGAAGGGATCATGGGTTATGGAATGAATACTGGTGGCCTATAAATCTAGGCACCCCCCTCCTCCTAAACAGGTGGTAAAGAAGTTAGGGGTTTGGATGGACTCCTCTCTTAGTTTCCAGATTCAGAAGGTGGCGCGCACCTGTTTTGGTTGATTACGCGGGCTTAAATGTATCTTAGGTTTCTTTGATGCCCCGACCAGACAGATCATTATTCAAGCCTTGATTATATCCAGACTGGATTATGCAAACTCTCTGTACCTAGGGGCTAACAAGGCTGAAATACATAGGTTACAGAGAGTACAGAATGCCGCAGCAAGAGCTCTCCAGGCCTGAGTAAAGTCTGTTCGGTGACCAGCTCAATTTATCGCCTTCATTGGCTGCCTTTGGCTCAACAAATTGAGTTCAAGGCTCTTTGTAAAGCCTGCAAGGTCTTGAAACTGGCCTCCCCTAATATCCTGACAGAATTGCTCTCTTTTTATGTTCCTCCCAGTCAGCTTCGGTCCATGGGCCAACATGTGCTGGTGGTCCCTCGGGTTAGGAGAACCCGGGCCGGAGGCCGCTCCTTCCGTAACAGAACAGCAATTCTTTGGAACTCTTTGCCACCCTATATTCGAGGTCTTGACAAATTGTCTGAATTTAGGAAAGCTGTTAAAACCTCTCTCTTTCCCACTGTGTAGACTGCTTCGTGTGCTGATGCTGCCTATTTTGCTGTTAGTGCTGGGATTCCTCTTGGCTGGGGCGGCTGTTGCGCTCTATAAATGATTTAAATAGAAATAGAATGCTGGCCTTGACCTGGTCAATCAACCTGTAAATCTTTTTTTTGCCCTCATCTCACCATATAGCGACTGCAAATATAAGCTAGAAACCATCCTTCCGACCTGGGCGCCCATGGCTTCTGCGATTGCGTTGGCTGTAGGCCTAGCCAGGCCAGCTTCTTCATTTGAAGCTTGGTGTAATCATAGGGCATTTAATCAGGCTCATTTCTCTGCCCCATACTAAAAGCTGTGGCCAGATATTACAACCATTATCATTCACATGTCCCAAATCCAATGAGGCCCTCAGCCAATTCTCGTACAGCGGGGGCTGTGGATGCTTCCGTAGCTTGCAAATCTCCCTCCTAGCAATAAGAATCAGATACATAAGCAAGCCTCTTTGTGTTGCCGACAATGAGTTCATCAGGTTGTTATCAATGCCAAATATTACTATTGACAAATTCAAATTAATCTTAAGTTTCAAAATAGCACCAAGAGTGCCTTCCACATTCTGAAAAAACTCCTTTATCATGACACATTCATGAAATATATTTATATCATCGGCCGTGGAAAAATCGCATCTTGGGAATTTTGAAGAGGGGAGAGGGGCAAATTTAGCTATTTTCATGGGGGTGTAGTATAATCTGATAACAAAAAAATTGTTATTTATTAACGAGGCAGGTTTGACCGACATATAGAGTCTGGAGAGAGGATTCATACAAGTCTACAGCAGCAGCATTCAAGTCTGACGTGTTCCAGACTGCATGCTGTACGGGAAAGTCTATATCCTCGGCATCCATAAGCTTCCTATACCAAAACCCAACATCCTTTTTATGAGATTTGCGTTCGGACATCGAAACTCAATTTCCCAGTTTCAGCCAATAGAATCTTTCTCTGTTATAAACCAGGAGGCCAATTGTAAATATTTAAATCTTGAGAAAGAGTTCCCTATTTTTGATCTTAAAACCTCCCAGGGGAGTATTCAATCTGTAGATAAAAGATCGGACCAGATCAGAATACCTTCGTTTTTGATAGGCAACGCGAGGCTATCTTCCAGACAGGCGGGTAGCCCAGGGGAATCCCAAATGGGGGCGAAATCAGAATAGTAACCAATCACCCATTGTTTCCTGACCATGTACCATACATTTAATGCGGATTTTAAAACTTTTAGGTGAACCTTTTTGAAGAACCTCGGGTCGCCGAACTTATATAGGAAGCCCACTCCTCCGCCCTCAAAGATAACCATCTCGTTTAACAGCTTCACCCCATTGGATCCCCCCCACCCCGTCGTGCCCGAATGATTTTAAACTGAAAAGCAAAAGAATACCAAAGTATATCAGGGAGTGCAAGACCTCCTTTCAGAAGCTTACGCCCTACTTTCTTCCATGAGAGCCTTGAGGTTTTATTAGACCAGATAAAACTGCTTATTTTACCTTGGATTATACTTAAATCTCTACATGGAAAGTCAAGAAGAATAGCACTGAAAAGGTAGGTCAGTTTTGGTAAGATGACCATTATTACCAAATTAACCCTGGCGTATATTGTCAGGGGCAGGTTTTTCCATCTTAGAAAGAGACGGTCGATCTTTTTAGATACCTTCTTTAAATTCATCTTGGGGATATCCTCCATGTTGTTAACTATAATTATCCCAAGATATCGGAATTCTTTGCTTACTTTACCACACCAATTATCGACGTGCCAACACATTATCTCTGTCTTGGAGGAATGGGCAAGATATCCAGAATATGAACCGAATTCCTCCAATAGGGCTTCCACTCTAGGGAGAACCTCGGCTGGATTATCAGTATACAGCAGCATGTCGTTCGCATAGAGGGCTAACTTGCTGCTATATTGGTGAACAGTGAAAGGGGCAATTGATTCATCGAGTCTTATAGCTTGGGCAAGGGGCTCTATATATAGATCGAAAAGAAAGGGCGAGATGGGACAGCCCTGCCTCGTTTCTCTCGTTATATTGAAACTTGATGTTAACATGCCATTTATCAAAATCATTGCTGAGGCTCCCTGGTAGCAATTAATCAGTGTCTGTATAAAAATTGAGTCAAATCTCATTATCTTTAGGGTTTCCCACCAGAAGGCCCAGCTGACATGGTCGAACGCCTTAGCCGCGTCGAATGCCGCCACGGCCAGGGGCTCTGACCTAGCAACGGCCAAATCGATACTACCAATTAACTGTAGGGTCTGTTCAGGAATAAACCTACCCGGATGAAACTCTTTTGGTCCGTGTTTATCAACTGTGGGACTAACTTGACCAATCTCCCTGCCAAAATACTCATAAAGATCTTGAAATCAGCATTGAGCAGGGAGATTGGTTTATGTGAATCAGCTTTGAGAGGATCCTTTCCTGGCTTTAAGATAAGGATGATCGTAGCCTCCTTCCAGGAGTTCGGGACTCTACCTTCTGGGCTATATACATAATTGAATAAATCACACAGCCTTGGAGGCAATTCATCCTGGAGGATTTTGTAAACCTCACCTGGGAGAGCACCAGTCCCAGCAGCCTTGTTTTTATTTCACTCTCTGTAATTGGAGCATCCAAGAAGATCGGCTACCCTTGGTTAAAACTGGAAGCTCTTTAAGCCTCATCCACTTTTGGATACTCTCTGGACATGGAGTAGTCTCTTCTCTATAAAGGTCATAAAACAGAGAGAGTAGACACCTTTGCATGTCCACCTGTTTACATGAGGTCGCCCTGCTCTCATTGATAATTAATTCAATTATATTGTTCTTGGCTCGACCTATCCACGCCTTACAGGCTAAAAGAGCCCCCGCCCTTTTGCCATATTCATAGTGTTGCATGTTATGCGAAAGGCTTTTACTTTTAGATCCAATTTGCCCCTATTATTTTTATTTTATTTTTAGAGTTTTCTATAGCGCGAACTTGAACCGATAAGGTTATCAGAGCGCTTTACATAGCACCAGTTCCGTTACATGTTGTCACAACAGTTTACATAGAATCAGTTACGTTGCACATTTCAAGATCTTGAACCGTTTAGGTTATCAGAGCGCTTTACATAAGCCAGCATTCGATGTCCAGTGCCCTCCTCCGCCGTGTAGCGGGGGACCTCATCCAGCCCTCCGAAAGTCATCGAGCTGTCGGGACTAGGCTCCTGGAATTTCAGCTGACTTAGGAATACACGCGTTACAAAAGGTGCAAATAGAAGAGAAAAAAAATTGCAAATGTACAAGAGATAGAGTCACAAGAGGAGGAGATATAGATGGATATACTCTAGGCCTATACTGGTCAGAGGCAATAAGAGAGACAGTAGGAAAGTCAAAAGGACAGTGAGAGCATTCGATGTCCAGTGCCCTCCTCCGCCGTGTAGCGGGGGAACTCATCCAGCCCTCCGAAAGTCGTCGAGCTGTCGGGACTAGGCTCCTGGAATTTCAGCTGACTTAGGATTACACGCGTTACAAAAGGTGCAAATAGTAAAGAAAGAAAAAAATTGCAAATGTACAAGAGATAGAATCACAAGAGGAGGAGATAAAGATGGATATACTCTAGGCCTATACTGGTCAGAGGCAATAAGAGAGACAGTAGGAAAGTCAAAAGGACAGTGAGAGGTCACTAAAATGGTGGAAGAAAAACGTTAGTAGAAGAGCCACGTCATATAGAGATAATGGCGGGGCGCGCGAAGGTCCAAGTCCGAAAGGTTCAGAAAGAGGGCTGGCATAGCTAGCAGGTCCAGGGGGGGACAGGCAGTCCGCAGCAAAGTCACAGCCTCATAGTTCAAGAGGAGCTGGGCTGGGGAGTTCAATCCGGAGACCAGAGGAGGGTCAGGGGAGAAAGACCCCCGGCGCCCTGGCAGAGATGGAAGGCAACAACGTTAGCAGCAAAGGTTTCCCCTGGCATGCGTTCGTGTCCCTGGAGCCTGTGTTCGCCGGTCATCGGAAGAGAGTCCCCAAGGGCGCCATCTTGGTGTCAGGCACCGTTTGCGCGAAGCAGCGTGGTCAGTGGGGGGGGGGGGGGTGGGGAGGGGCACATTTCTGGCCTCGGGCCCAGGCCCGTCTGTTGCGGGCGGAAACAGCGAACAGCCAGCGATCCTACCTCCCGGGATGTTGTCGTCGGGTGGCAGACCGCAGAGGCAGATGCAGGCGAGGGTCACCGCCAAGGGATCCATGAGGAGGGCTCACCCCCGCAGGCAAGAGCCACAGAGAGAGCCTGCGGAGTCGCCCCAGGGAGAGGCAGCAAGCGCTGGGGCCAGATAGTCCAGCAAAGCAAGGTAAGGCGCCGAACGTTAGCTGGGAGTCACATCGGGCCGCCATTTTAGGGTCAGGCAGGCGGGGGAAGGCAGATTCTAGCCGTGGCCACCCCCGGTGTTTTGCCGCTACAGAGGCCCCCGGATACTATCTTCAGTTAGTGGCAGCCCCTATATTCTTGACGGAGGCGGTCAAGGTCTTTATTGACTTGTACCAACCTACTAATAGATATCTGGCGACTACAGAGCCTCTCATTTTCCAACTTTCCTATCTCTTTTTCTAGGTTTTGAAATTCCAGTGACTCTTCCTTATTTTTTGAGCAGATCAGACTATGAATCTGACCGCGTAGATTTGCTTTATAGGCGTCCCAGACAAAGTCTGGGGATGTTGAGCCAATATTAAGGGTGAAATAATCTATTGTAGCAGATTTAAGTGCCCTGATTATTTCGACATTAGAAAGCAATTGCCCTTTTCAAAGTCCTTCTAGATCTAAGGCTTCGCCTACCCCCTTCAAAGGATAAAGAAATAGGAGCATGGTCAGAAAGAATACAAGGTAAAATAGAAATATCACTGACATTCTCTAAGCCCAACCTATCAGTTAAGATGTAGTCAATCCGCGAAGAATGACCATATTTTTTACTAAAAAAAGTAAAACCAGTTTTATCTCCCATCTTAGCCCTCCAAAGGTCTGCTAGCCCGAGATCGTGAATCATGTTGAATAGAATGAAACTATAGTTAACTCGGTCCCCCTTATTTCAGTCTGTGCTATAATCCATCTCCCAGATTGGTCCGAGGTGACTGATTTAATAGTGCCATTTGCCCCGTATCTAATTATGATCGCAACCCCCTTATTATGTGTGACCTGCTCAGAGGAACAAAAAGACTCGATCCAACGATATTTACCAAAGATCGTCCTACATTCCGAATGACTCGGTGCATCTCTTGAAGGAGGCAAACCTGAGCAGAGGACTGTTCAAGATACTTCATAACCAGCCCTTGCCTACGTGGAAGTCTGAACCCGTTAATATTCCAAGAGATACATTTAATTTTACTACTCATTGAGGCGGCCTATTTCTGACGAATAACAGTGCAACATTCAAACATTGTAAGGATGGCTTCGATTCTAACACAGGTGTGAGATTGAGGATATTTTTATTGATTTTCTCCCGATGCAGCCCCACCCGTGCTTCCCCTCCCTCCTGCTACCCATCCCTGATCCTGTGACCCCCCCTTGCTACCCTGAGAAACCCCCCTATTACTCCGGGCGAATGCCCTGTGGGCAATGTCTCCTAGAAGCTTTAAATAAAAGACAATTATACATATGATAAGCCAGACCCCTCTAAACAAACCAGCCAGGTGATTCTATGATGATTGCTACCTCAGGACTCACCCACCCACCCAACCTATACCCCACCGCCGCACTTAATTTTGTCAATGAGGGTATCTACCTCCTCAATCTGTTGCATGTTATACATGTGGTTATTCCACATAATTCGAAGGGATGCCAGGAACCTTAATTGTACTTTAGCAACCAATGAATTCAAGATTGTCATTCTTTTACCCAGCTCCCACTGTTTTGTTGCGGTAATGTGGGATACATCAGATCTGATCGAGAAAGAGAATTGGCTGGAAAAGGAATTACATTTGACCACGCCTGCTCTCAATGCGAGGGATAGGATTTTCTCCTTTAGGGAGTATGTTAAAAAGGTCACTAAGATTTTCCTTGGCTTTAAATTTGCGAGTCCGAGAAACTCTGCTCTCTGGGGGCTGGGCTATGTTCCACTAATAGAGTGGAGATGCAGGGGCGCTAAGAGGCAAAATACAACAAAGCCTAATTTGCAAGTTAATGGTCTTTTAAAGTCCTCTGAAGTCTTCGGGTGCGGCTCTGTGTGTGCCGGGAAGCTGTCTGAGCCAGGCTGACACTCACTTGGGGTTAGCGGGAGGGGGAGAGGGGACGGGGGAATTTGCTGATGCCCTTTCGGCCAGGGTCTGGGCTGGCGTGGGTGCACACTGCACACTTACAAGTGCAGGAATGCCAAAAATGATTCCTCAAACCGTGACCCCGGCTGGGTAAATTAGCCTGCCACAAACAAGTCATGGAAAGAGCTCACCCCACAGACCTAGCACGTGTACATGGGCATTCAAAATTGTACATTTTTATCATTTGAATAATGAGGCATACAAAACTCAAAGCACAACACATTTTAGGTGGTCACAATTCAGTTCATCACGAGAAGAATCAGGAATCTTGTGCAACTTCACATGAGGCTGCTTTGTGTTACTGCTGTCATGGGAGGGCCTAAACCTAGAAATTAATGTTGCTGAACACTTTGTGATATCACACACAGCCCTGCTAAATATTTTCAATTAGTACACAACTTTTCAATTTGTGAGATATGCTAATCATACGTTGTTAGACCTGTCTGACCTTATGCGTAGTCCCTCCAATGTATTATTTATTTTGTCCCCTTTTTGCCCCTCATGCCTTTATTTATTTTTGTGTCCACTAGATTTTTCAAGGTGTTGGTCTAGGGGATAGGTGCTCTTTCACCCTCATAGTTTTTCACCTCAGGCCTAGAGGCCTTTTCTGACAGGAATTTCTTTGGAGTCACAAAATGGTGGCTACCAACTGTCCTAACTGACATACCTGGAACCTGTCCCATAGGATAGAGTAGGGCATTCCAGATCCTTCTGGTCCCTTCTGGACCTCTGAGGGTCAGCCTATACAAGGCGGAATGCTGGGCAGCCATTTTGTCTTACAGTGTGGGCGGGACCAGAGGAGGCCGTCCTTCGAAGCCGCGCAGGCTCTGACCTGAGCCGCTACTCTCCCGCGCCTGCCCGGGTGAGCTGCTCTCATCTAGGAAGGCGGAGGCGGGACCAGACAAGGAAGCGCATGAAGAGCAGCAGCGACCCAGGATTGTTGTGTACCTACTTTCCCCCCGCTCGAGCTCCACACGGAGGAGCTGGCTTGAGCAGGAGGGGGAGAGCCGAGGAGCCCCCAAAGGCTTGTGAGCCTCAGTGAGGTTCGGTTCCTCTTCCTTGCCGCCCTTATTCCCCCTTCCCCCCCCCCCGGCGATCAAATACACCAACAACAGCGGATTTCTAACAAGTAAGGAGGAGGTCGAGAGGGGGAAGTTGTCCTCTTAAGCAAGCTAAAGCGGGGGCAGGAAAGCAGGGCATTATCTTTATTAAAACACAGGATCAAGGCCACAACGTGCTACGCCCTGAAAGACTCTCATATGGGTCTACATAGATTGATGGTTTCCTTTTGAATATATGCAGATTGATTAATTGCCTATATCGTGACATTCCTCAAGAAGAGCAAGTCCAGAAATAAAGGAAGTGGGAAGGGTTAGCCGGTACTCCTTGATGTCAGTGGTGGAGAAGGAGTAAATGTATTACCTTTTTCTAGAGGGGTGCAGACACTGCTCTCTGGGAGCTACTGAAATGTAATGCAAAGTTAGAAAGCCAAGTAGTGTGTTTGTTTTGGCAATTTTGAGGAATTTACTAAACTCTTAACTAAATGTAATGAGCTGTTAAGTTGAAAAACTGCTTAATGACATGATTTAGCAACTTGGAAAGACTTAATATTTTCAGGAGTAAATGTAATATACTGAGCTGTGATTTCTAAAGACAAGAGAGCAAAGATTATTTTTATAAACAAGCTCGTATTTTTCCAAACATTGGTGTAGCGTCATTTTTGAGTGAAATTGCGTTGGTTTACTGCTGGGTGGTTTGCAACCTTTACACATGTGCCTCTGTTGATATTGTCTTACCCTAGGCCAGGCTACCCTAGGTGACCTGAAATCTTAGGTTCCAACAAGTTGGTGTCTAGCGGTGGGATCCCGACTGTGGTTGCAACTACTCTGTAGTAATTGAGCGTAATTCACTAGCCTACACCAGGAGTTCTCCTAGCGGCCCTCGTAATTTTTATTTTTGTTTTTTCCAAATTTGTTCCTGGTGGTGGGGTGGAGGTAGCTTCAGGTTGCCCTTGCAACTCTATTCTTCTTGTGTGTGTAGCTTTGAATTGCCTGTTGTAAAATGGAGTTTGCACTAGAAAAACTAGACACCTATTCTGTGGCTCAGCTGAAAGATTTCTGCCAACAAATGGGGGTATTTTTTAAGCATGGTGCCAGGAAGGGGGAACTCCAGACCAGTCTAAGGGCTTGGGTGGAAGCACACAAAGAAGGGAAGGAGGAGGATGAAGGGACAGACCGGGACACGGTTGTGGAGATAGAAGGATTATACCACTCAGAGGGGGAAAACCTACTCCCAGGACCAGTGTCCTACTCCAGGAGGGGCAGTAGTGTCTTCGGGGGAAGCTTGACCGAAGCAGAGCTCACCGACAGGAGGGAAATGAGACAATTAAAATGGGAGTTGGCCAAGCTGGAGCAGGAGAAGGAAGAGCGGAGGATGGCTCATGAGTTCAGGTTGAAAGAGTTGGAACTCCAGACCCTGCAACGGGGGTTCTCTCCTGTGATGAATGGTGGCAGCGAATCCAAAGAAACAGCCAGGGAGTCCAGACCCTATTTGCCAAAAGACCTCATTGCTAGCTATAGTCAGGGGGATGACATAGCCAAATGGTTGGCTGCCTATGAGGTCTCCCTAAGAGCCCATGGGGTGCAGGAGAAGCACTGGGGGGTGGTTTGTATAAGTACATGCCTCCTGCTGGTCGGGACACCTTGCTGGCCCTGGAACCAGAGGAGCAGACCAACTACCCCACCATGAAGCTAGCCTTGATCAGGAAGTTTGGGTTAACCCCAGAGAAATATCGCCAGAAGTTCAGGGGGAGCCACAAGTTAAGCACCCAGAACTGGGTGGACTTCCTTGATTACGCAAGAAAGGCATTGGAGGGCTGGGTAAAGGGCAGTGAGGTGAAGGATTATGAGGGGCTGTATGATCTATTTTTGAAAGAGCACCTCCTCGAGAAATGCTTTCCCGAGCTGCGCCAACACCTGGTGGACAGCAAGCCGACTAATCCCCGGAAGCTTGCAGAGGAGGCGGACATCTGGGCAAGTACCCAGGTGTCCTCAAAGGGGACTGGATGGGATTCCCAAAAGGTCGGACAGGGTGCCCCTCAGAATAAGGAGGGAGGAGATAAAAAGAGGGAGTTCTCTAAAGGTCCCCAAAACCAATTCCAGGGGAAGGGAACAGGTTTCACCCATAAGGCTAACCTGCCCAGAAACCCTAATCCTGGCCAAAGCCAGCAGCCAAGGGTTCTCCACTGTTTCGATTGTGGTGGTGTTGGACATTATAAGGGAGATGTCAGATGCCCAAAGAGACCACCCCCTCCCACCGGAGGAAAACCATCGGGAGTAGCTAGTGTAGCGCTCGGGGAGGAGTTGCCCTTAGATAAGGGGGGTGAGTGGGCGGGTGTCACCTTAGTGTCCCTGGGAGAACGGGAGATGGTTCCTAAGATCCAGGTGCCCCCAAATACTGCTAAGTATGGGCAATGGGTCACCATCAATGGCCAGAGAGGGGAAGCTCTGAGAGATACAGGAGCCAGTATGACTATGGTGAGAAGTCAACTGGTGTCTCCAGAGTAGGTGGTTCCCCATGTACTCCACCCCGCCGCGATGGCTGACGGCAGAATGGGCCACTATCCAGTGGCTGAGGTTCCCTTTGAGTGGGAAGGGGTTGCAGGTTCATTTCGAGTTGCCGTAAGCCCTGCCGTGCCAGTTGATTGTCTGCTGGGAAATGATATGGAGCACAACGCTTGGAGAGAGGTGGAATACCGGACGCACTCTGCAATGCTGGGTACAACTGACTGGGCCTGTGTGAGCACACGGTCTGCGCCTGCCCGGAGAGGGAGTTCGCCTGGGTTGGAGCCTGGAACAATGGCCCAACCCGCTGCCAAAAAGGGACAGACCCGAAGACAGGAAGAGCCTGCTTCGGCTTCCACACCCCATGTGACAGATCGGCCACCTGCGGTGGTGGACCAGGAGCCCGTGGAGGGGGAAGTAGCCTCTCTGGAGGACCTACCCATCCCTGCTGAGTGGCATGTGGAGGGAGGGCCTACCAGAGAGGAATTCTGTAAAGGGCAGAGGGAGTGCCCTACCCTTGAGGGACTGAGGTGACAGGCTGAAGCCCAGGCAGCAGGTGATGTTACGGGACACTACCATATTTACTGGGAGGATGGACTCCTCTACAGTGAACCCAAGGTACCCTTACCTGGTTCATCAAGGGCCTTGGTAGTCCCGCAACAATACCGAGCCTTTCTGCTGGAATTGGCTCATGCTATATCCTTGGCAGGACACTTAGGTCAGGACAAGACCTTTGCTCGGCTTGTCCTCCACTTTTACTGGCCTCAGATGAAAGTGGCGTCCAACACCTACTGTCAGACATGTGTATCCCTGCCAGGCCAGTGGGAAAACAGGGGTGAAGCTGAAAGCTCCTCTGGAACCACTTCCAGTCGTTAGCACCCCCTTTGAAAGGGTGGGCATCGACATTGTAGGGCCTTTAGATCCACCAACAACAGCTGGTCACAGGTTTATCCTGGTTCTGGTGGATCATGCCACACGGTACCCAGAGGCAATTCCTCTGAGGACAGTCACTGCACCTGTGGTGGCTAGGGCCCTAAAGGGGATCTTTACCCGAGTGGGTTTCCCCAAAGAAGTTGTGTCTGACAGGGGGACCAATTTTATGTCAGCATACATGCGGGCAATGTGGAAGGAGTGTGGAGTGACCTACCGGTTCACCACTCCTTATCACCCCCAGTCGAATGGACTGGTTGAGAGGTTCAACAAAACCTTGAAGGGCATGATCAGAAGTCTGCCCGAAAGCCTGCGGAGGAAATGGGACGTCCTCCTACCCTGTTTGCTATTTTCCTACAGGGAAGTGCCACAAAAGGGAGTGTGCTTCAGCCCCTTCGAACTTCTGTATGGGCACCCTGTACGCGGTCCTCTCAGCCTGGTGAAGGATGGTTGGGAGAAGTCTCCCAGGAAACCCCCCCAGGATGTGGTGAGCTACATGCTGGCCTTCAAGAGCCAGATGGCGAAGTTGTAGATGCAAGCTTCTGACAACTTGGAGGCCAGCCAGGCAGTCATGAAAGAGTGGTATGACCACAATGCTCACCAGGTGGAATTGGAGCCTGGCCAGAAAGTGTGGGTGATGGAGCCTGGAGAGCTTAGTGCCCTCCAGGATCGCTGGACAGGCCCCTTTGAGGTGTTGGAGAAGAAGGGTAAGGCCACATACCTGGTGAACCTTAAGACCCCTCGACAGCCCCTACGGGTGCTGCATGCCAACAGACTCAAACCCCACCATGAGAGGCCCGAGGTCATTTTAATGATGGTGACTGATGGGGAAAAGGAAGCGGAAAGCGAACCTCTCCCAGACTTGTTCTCGTCTCAAGAGAAGGATGGGTCAGTGGAGGGAGTGATTCTCTCTCCCACTCTAACTCCTGAACAGCGGGAGGACTGCCGCCAGATACTGGAGCAGTACTCTATGTTGTTCTCCCTTGTCCCGGGAAGGACTCACCTGTGTACCCATGATGTGGACACAGGGGACAGCCCACCAGTGAAGTCGAAGACCTACCGGCTGTCCGACAAGGTGAAGGCTAGCATCCATGGAGAGGTTGCCAAAATGCTAGAGCTAGGAGTTATAGAACCTTCCAACAGCCCTTGGTCCAGTCCGGTGGTGCTAGTGCCAAAAGCTGCTCCACCAGGCACCACGCCAGAACTGAGGTTCTGTGTGGATTACCGGGGACTGAACTCAGTTACAAAGACTGATGCTCATCCGATCCCTAGGGCGGATGAATTAATTGACCGGCTAGGAGCTGCCCAATACCTAAGTACCTTTGACCTCACTTCAGGGTACTGGCAGATCTCCTTGACAGATGGAGCGAAGGAAAGGTCAGCCTTCTCCACGCCTGAGGGACACTTCCAATTTTGCGTGATGCCCATTGGGGTCAAAAATGCCCCTGCCACATTTCAGCGGCTGGTGAATCAGGTCCTCTCTGGAATGGAGGGTTTCTCTGCTGCTTACCTGGATGACATTGCTGTCTTCAGTAGCAGTTGGGAGGACCATTTGCAACATTTGCAAGCAGTTCTCCAGGCCCTGAAACGAGCTGGATTGACAATCAAGGCCAGCAAATGCCAGATTGGGCAGGGGTCGGTTGTGTACCTTGGACACTTGGTGGGTAGGGGGACAGTGCAGCCCCTGCAGGCAAAGATTGAAGCAATCATGGCCTGGGAACCCCCCAAGACACAGACTGAGGTCCCAGCTTTCCTGGGCCTCACAGGCTACTACCGTCGCTTTGTGAAGGTGAGGTAATTGAAATTTTTATGGTCAATTGTGTCCCCTAACGTGTACCCCAACGGCTCCATGTGCGAGTTTCAAGTACATGTAATTTCCCTCCACGACCGAATCTGAAGACGCAAATACATTTGCGTCCAACGTTAACATGTCCTCTATCAGATCCACCATGAATGGATCGATAATTCAGTTCCTAAGTATGCCGTGCCACCGTCTTTACATGGTGCACTTTCACGTTTTTCCTGGCTCTGCCGAGCTAGGCCCTGATTTCTGTCTTCAAGCCACGTCTGTCTCTGCCTCTGAAAGCTGCAGCATGGAGATGCATCCCTGACCTCTGCCTTACTTCCTGCCAAGCGAGCGGTGCCCGGCTCGGCCTGGTCTGCCTGCCAAAAACAGTATTTTACCTTCAAGTTATCAGCGTAGCCAGCTCAGCTCCTCGAAAACACATTCCTGTCTAGTGATTTAGGTAAGCATATCCCCGGCTGCAGAGCAAAGAGCAAGTCTCCCTGTCTCCGTGCAAGTAATTTACAGTTCCCGTTACCAGAGTAGGCCCATGGCCCCACACGTAGACACGCAGACACCTATGCACGCACTAACATTCAGTATAGAGTAGCCTCTGCCCAAGAGACCTTTTACTCTAGATTAAACATCCTCCAAATATTAGATATCAGACATGTTATAGGGACAGGTCGATCTGACATGCCAGACTTCTGTCTCCTCTACTAGTGCTAAAAGTCAGACCCTTAGCTTCCTCCAGATGTACGTCAATCATACGTCATATTAGCTGCGCGCGCATTCAGGCCACAGGTTTCAGCTGACTCTGCAAGAATTCTCTAAGCATCCACCCACTTGTGACACTTTTCTGTGACGTTTCTAGTACACGCCTCTGTGCACACCCTTGTTCACGCCTTTTTGCTACGCACGTGTGTTCTTATCATATACATTTCACTTGTCACGCCTACTGTATTCAATGCTACTGTGTCATTTTACTATATATGTCATGTACTGTTAATAAATCGTTGACATCTTTCCTGCCATCATTGCATACCCGAACCCTTGTATTGATGGAATAGATTTCCATGACTCGAGTCATCATTTATGATTAAAGCCCTTATGACTCAGACACCACGGACTCTGCCTCTCATTTGATTGAGCTATTTCTTACTTGTCCGAAATTATATGGCAAACTCGTATACGGTAAAATATTTACCACATAATTTGGTGCCCGAATAGGGACCCCTCCCCCACCCCACGCGCCGGTGATGCGTCGCAGGCTTTGCCCCCGACTACAGCTGTGACGGACCCCATGCGCATCTGCAGGTTTTCCTGCATCTCCCTCAGGCCTACGGAGGTGACGGAGACTGCGGTCGACATCCAGACGAGGCGGTGAGGAGTGCGGAGGATCCCGACCAGAGCCCAGCCGAGAGAGCAGTGTCCGAGGTATCGAGAGGCCCACCTGTAGTGTCGAGGCGCATGCGTAGTGCGCAGCAGCAGCTGTGACGTCGTAGCGGTCCAGTCCAGTCGAGTTTCCGAGGCCTTCCGTTCCGTGCTTCCCGGTGAGTACCGTTGCTGGGGACGCATCAAGACGGGTGCATTAATTTGTGTCCGGTCAAGACGGGTTTGGGTACACAGATCCGGTCTGCACTGTTTTAGCAGTGTATCTGTACTGTTTAGCAGTGCATCTAGTATTCAGTTAGCCAGTTATTGTTGTGCGTTTCGAAATGTTTCAATGTGTTTTAATGTCGTGGTATGAGTGATTGTTTGCATTTTCTTACTGTGTTTAATGTGTCTAGATCGAGGTAGCTATGCCTTTATTTTCGAAGTTACGACAGATAGGAACTAGGAAAGGGATACTCGAAGAAGCAGTTCCCATCCCACCCAGGGACACTCCTGGACATTTTATGTACCACAAGCACGGCTTAGATGCCATATTATACCTAGACTTGTGGGTGGATTATACGAAAGACTTAGCAGAGAATCAGAGATGGCCCGTTACAGGGACATGGGATGCCGAGTGCATCATGAGAGTAGAGGAAGCGTTATGGAAAAAGAAAGCCAGACAATCACAGAAAGATGCCATTGAATTATGGCGTAAAGAATCACATAGACGGACAGAGAAAGCACTCAGAAAGACAGAGAAAAGTAGAGAGGATTCCGAAAAAGCTAAAGAAAAAGAACTACTAGAAGAAGGACAGCGAGTCAGAATGGAACAACACGAAAGACAGAGCAACGCAATCATGACAGGACTGTATCCAGTCCTGGCCGAGGGCCTGCCCAAGGCAACCCCGGAAATACCGAAAGATCTGCCCCCTCCTTTGGTTCCGACTAAATTACGTCATAAGACGGCAGCAGACATTTTCCTTTCTTCCTATTTAGACGACGTAGCTCCCGCATATACCAATGTACCCATCAATGTACCCGTACCACCTGCTGATAATCTGCCCCCAGGTCCGCAACAACAGATCCCTGCTGATCTGAACAGGACCCCTCCACGTCACCCGCTTCCCGCACCTGTTGTCACTTCCCCTCCTGTTCCCCCTGGTATTCATCCGCTTAATCCCTTTGGGCCCGGCGCTGTTCAGGGTCCAACCCCGCTACAAATACCGACCCTACAGCCAGGTTATGCTCAAGCCTCCGCCTCAGGAGGTGCTACAGGAGGTTACCACACCCCGCCACATTTACAACGAATAACAATGAGAGAATTAGCAATGCAGCGAACACCTAAAGCAGCTCCAGCCGAAAAGCTTAAAGAACAGCTTACAGAGTGCAGATATGATACAGTGCCTGGCAAAACAGGACCCATGATGTTAGCCTCATTACGTTTAAGACGTGTTACAGATTATTTGATGTTATTACCAGAAATGCCAGACCATCTAGACAATATATATCATTTTATCAGAACAGGAGAAAGACCGGAGTGTATTAGTGAAGCCATGGCACATCAGAAAGTAGAGACAAAAACTTTAATTATGCGATTCCTGATTAATTGTTTGATAAGGGAACAAGATCAGCCCAGCTTTCCGCAAGAGGAGATGGAGAGATTGTCAAAATGGAGTCAGAATATTGCAGAAAGTAAACATGATAGAGAGAAATGTATACATGCTATGATTAGAAAGATCCGTAAAGAAATAGTAGCAATACATGCCCGACGAGAATCTGAAAGGCATTCCGAGTCAGACGATAAAGAAACCTCAGATGAGGAAGAACCAGAGAATCCAGCAGAAACCTCGCAAATAGCGAGGGGAGACATGGTGGCATATGTAGGTAGAGAGAAACTCCCTAGACCATATCCTCTTGATAGGTCCTTCGACAGACCCATTCGTTTAGAAAGCAAGAAACGTTACCTTTGTCCGATACCAGAGCGATGTTCCCTTGAGCATATATTCCAAATTACTGATAAAGTACTGAAAGAAAGAGTAGGTTATCATGAACTCAATACCTTACGTGATCAGGAACTAGCCCGGTCCGCAGTACAGTGGGCCGGAGATGACAGCATATATAAAGACGATTCAGTAGTGCAAACATTTTTAAGTCTTACTCCAGAAGAACAGCGACTAGCTGGTATATACATGACCCAACACCTCATTATACAGTATGAAAACCAAGCATCTGACCCAGGTCCGTTATATAATTTATTGCAAGACTTACTCCTGAGAAGATGGAGAGGTTTAGGTACCGATTTAATTGAAATGATTTTAGAACAACGTCACAAGTATAGAACTTTCTTGACTCCACATCTTGTTTCCGTTCCACCCCCAGTCAGGCAACCATATCACCTAGACAAACAGAATCCTTTACGAGAAGTACATCCAATCCAGAAACCCGATGATACCCTTGAACGCGTGTTTGTATACACGCCCATAACTAAAATGGAATTATTAGAAATGAAGAAAATAGTGCCCAGTCATGATAAAGACCCTGCAGGTTTTCACCGTGAAATAAAAGACATGTTACTCATGGGAGATTACACCTATCCCGACATTATGAAAATACTGAAAGTGTTATTGCCTGCCGGTATTTACGAGAAACTCAAAGAAAAAGAATGGGAGGTGGGAGATAAAAAGATTAATTGGGCTGAATTAGAAACCAAAGAAACTGGTCGAACCCCAGGTTTAGGTCTTGGGGAGAAAACTAAAGCATTACCAGGATTGTTAGTACAGGTTTTGCCAAGGTTGTTGGCAACTAAAAAGGAGGATTGGGATGCAATCTCAGCCTGCAAACAGAAACACGATGAAGACACTAGTGATTTTTATTCCAGATTCGAGAAATGTTTTTTAATCAATAGTGGCCTGAAAACCAGTAGCGAGTCATACCCACACCTTTTTGTGTCAAAATTAGTCGAGAATTCCCTGCCCCAGGTTAAGAACCGTGTACTGAAAGTCGAGAGCACATGGCAAGCTAATACGCCTTCCCAAATGTTACAAATGTTACAGTACCACCAGAACAGAATTAGGGAAGAACATGATCACGAACAGAGACGTATGAAAGACACGAAAATGAAAGTACTAGTTGCTCAGTCAGTTCCAGCTGATGGTCATAAAAGGGGTACGACACAATCCAATAATTAAATTTAGCAGCTCCTGTTAAAGGGACATGCAACTATTGTAAACAGCCAGGTCACTATGTAAATGATTGTGCAGTTTTGAAACAACATAGCCACAGGTAAAACTAAAGAGAGACCGCGTCCTCCTAGACAGGACCAGGTCCAACAACACGTTCCACAGAATGTTCAGCCTATGCAGGTTCCACAACAGACCGTAGCGATACCACAGCCACAACCCATTGCCGCAACACAACATGTTACACAGCAGATGTACCAGTATGCACAATCTGACTATCCCGATTACCAGCAATACACATGAAACAGCCTAGAGAGGGAGGTTGGCTTGCCCCTTATCGAGGTTCCTGTAGATCAAGAAGGTCCTTATGTACACAGTCAGGTATTAGGGAAGGATAGAACATTTTTGATTGACACAGGGGCAAGCAGAACGACCATCAGTCATGACGAGGTTCCAGGGGCACCCCTCTCAGGCTCACAGAATGTTTCCCTTGGATTTTCAGGAAAGCCTATAGTCAATGAAGTATCGAAACCAGTACCCCTTGCAGTTGGTCCATTATCCCGTACTACAGATTTATTGCTCACGAAATCATGTCCAGAAAACTTGCTTGGTATTAAGACCCTGAAAGCTCTAGGAGCTGTAATTTGTTGTTCTCCGGAAGGAGTAAGGTTGTTTCTTCGTGATTTTAAAGGACATTATGTATGGAGAGATTTTGACCCCAGGTTACAGAATGTTCCTGCACATTTATGGGCAAAAGGCCCCACTGATGTAGGTTGCATGCACATTACTCCATATCGTGTCACACTCAAGCCAGGAGTAGTACTACCACGTATCCGACAATACAAGTTACCACCAGATGCTGTAGTGGCTTTACTGAAAATCATTGACGAGCTCATTGCACAAGGAGTGGTTGTAGAAACCGACTCAAATGTTTGTAATTCCCCTATCATTCCAATTCTTAAACGTACAGATCCAAATGCACCTCCCGTTTATCGATTAGTCATCGATTTGCGAGAATTAAACAAATGCATTGTACCACAGTATCCCGTGGTCCCAGACATTTCGTCCTTATTGACTGCTATTGATTCCGAAGCGACGTTCTTTACTGTAATCGACCTCAAGAACGCCTTCTTTAGTGTCCCCATTGATCCGGAAAGCCAATACCTTTTCGGATTCTGTTTAAATGGCCGAAGCTTCAAATTTGCAGGCGCACCTCAAGGATTCACAGAAAGCCCCAGCATCTACAGCCAAGCATTAAAACGACAACTTGACAGTATTCACATGCCTGCCAACACTGCCCTACTCCAACACGTCGATGATCTATTGATCACCGCCCGTAGTGAACCAGAATGTGAACAAGCATCACTGACAGTTTTGCATTTCTTGGCGGACAAGGGACACAAGGTGTCTCCCTCGAAGCTACAATTCTGTGCCCAGCAAGTGGTGTACCTTGGGCACTTGCTGTCCAAGTGGGGTAGGCAGCTGACACCCGAACGAATTCAGTTAATTGCACATCTTCCGCAGCCCAAGACACAGAAAGAAGTACGAGCCTTTATTGGGCTCACTTCCTATTGCAGACAATGGATTCCTCAATATGCATTTCTAGCTAAACCACTCATACAGTTGACAACACAGGAGGCAGCGTCTTCGACTGTCCTCCCTTGGACTCAGGAACATACACAAGCTTTTGACGAATTAAAGAAAGCCTTATGTCAAGCACCAGTTTTAGCGACACCATGTTACAGCAAACCTTTTACACTTTTTGTCACAGAACGCGATGGCACAGCGTTGTCGGTTCTCACTCAGCTACAAGCAGACAAACACAGACCGTGTGCTTATTTTTCGAGTACATTGGATCCAGTAGCCCAGGCCTTGCCTGCGTGCTTAAAGTCAGTTGCAGCAACAGCTCTAGCAATCAGACAAAGTGACTCCATTGTATTAGGACATCAATTGACAGTACAAGTTCCACATGCTGTAGAGGTTCTCCTAAACAGAACACAGACTCAACACTTGACTATAGCACGACTGACCGGTTATGAATTGACGTTATTCCAACCACACATAGAAATCAGATGTTGTAATACACTGAATCCTGCTACCCTTTTACCATCGAGCACAACAGATCCTACTCCACATGACTGCGTAGATGTAGTTGACACAGTTACGAAACCCAGACAAGACTTGACAGATGTTGCATTACCTAATCCAGACCTGACACTTTATGTGGATGGTTCATGTTTAAGAACAAGTACAGGAGAGTTAGTGGCCGCATACGCAGTGACCACTGAAACTGAAGTCATAGAAACACATCGCATTGACACCCTGTCAGCCCAAGCAGCAGAGCTCATTGCTCTGACTCAAGCCTGTATACGAGCCAAGAACTTGAAAGTAAATATATACACAGATTCACGTTATGCCTTCGGAGTCGTTCACGACTTCGGTGTCCTCTGGCAAGAAAGAGGTTTCTTGACCTCTCACGGAGCCAAGATTCAGCATGGCCCCCTCATTCAAGCTCTGTTAGAAGCAATACATTTGCCTACAGCTATAGCTATCATGAAGTGCAAAGCACATACGAAAGTCACAGACAAGATTTCTCAGGGCAACGATTTTGCAGATCGAATAGCGAAACATACAGCACTGACTCATACTCAAACGATGGACATGTCAAAGACTGATGTAACCTCACTGACACATTGCATGACAGTCAGGGACCCCACACAAGATGTCATCGACATACAGACACATGCTACTCCAGATGAAGTAAAGAAATGGGCTGAACAAGGAGGGGTCCAGACAGACCAAGGATGGATGACGAAGGGAAAGACCACATGGTTTCTCCCCGACTCTATGGTTCAAGTTATCATCAACACAGCACATAGTCCAGCACATTTAGGAGAGAAGGCCATGTTAGACAGTCTACAGAATCTTTGGTTTAACAAGCATTTACGAGCAGCAGCAAAACAGAAAGTGCGTACCTGCATGATCTGTTGTCAGTTCAATCCAGGAAAAGGTGTTCCCGTAGAGCAAGGTGGATTTCATCCTCCCGACTATCCTTTTGAAGTCCTCCAGATGGATTATATCCAGATGGAAAGGTGCCGAGGATTTAAGTATGTCCTCGTAGTTGTATGTGCCCTATCCCGATGGACAGAAGCATATCCCGTCCCAGATTACACTGCCCCGACCACTGCCAAGCAGTTGGTTCGTGAGTTTTTCCCTCGATACGGTTTGCCCCGTGTCGTGTATTCAGATAACGGTCAGCCATTTTCATCTGAACTTATGAAGCAGGTCTCGCTTCTATTGGGGTACCAGTGGAAGTTTCCATGTGTCCGACATCCAGAGGCAGCAGGTCTCGTGGAGGGGCACAATCAGACTCTGAAAACTCGCCTTGCCAAAGTGTGTAAAGAGAAGGGAGTAGATTGGATAGTAGCTTTGCCAGTTGCTCTTTTTTATATGAGAATGGTAGCCCATTCCAGGACAGGGCTATCCCCGTATGAGGTGGTCTTCGGTAGGCCTCCTAATATGTGGGGGACGCCTCTGCCGCGAAAAATTACAGATGTTGACAGTACTATGCTGACAGATTACCTTGCTTCCTTGATGTCTGCACTACAATCATGTCGTTCACAGGTCGCGGCAGCCTTCCCAGACAACACCGAGGTGAAGCCACATGAACTGGTTCCGGGGGACGTAGTAGTTGTCCGAAATTTCGACCGGTCGAGCCCTTTGGAGCCCCGCTGGAAGGAGCCGAAGATCGTTTTGTTAACAACCAGGACTGCTGTAAAATTGGAGGGGCGGAAGGGTTGGGTGCACTCCAGTCACGTGAAAAGATTCCATGGACTTTTGCCAAAAACTGATTCCCAGAACTCCCACATACCAGTGACTGATACCAAACTCCCCCTTCTAGAGAAAACTCCCCAAGAGGAGTACCGACAGAAATTGAGGTCTAGTAAGTCAGACAGTTTAATTGTTTAAGTCCCCCTCGGGTGAAGCGGTTAGGCAGTTTCTGACAATGTACAAGTTAGACCCAAATAGAGAGAGAGATAGACAGGAGACCAAGAAACAAAAATATCGTAAAAGTCTCCGGAGCAGATGCGTCTGCACATTACTTATTATGTTTTTTCTGAGTCTTACGATTATTGCTATGAGTTGGATGTTATACATGTATTTTCCTCTTGCACATTCTCTTTCTAATGACACTGTCGAGCACACGTTTAGTGCTCTTCCTCCACACGAATTGTCTTATCGACTTGCGCTGCGCAACAATACATTTATTCGTATGTTACACCATTCTCACCAGATCAACAATGCCACTAATTGTTGGATATGTGGCCGACTCCCTCCCTATCAGAACTACAAGGGAGCTCTGCCCCTCTTTCCTTACCCGTTTACACATAATGGTTCCTGTGGTGCATGGTTTAGTTTAATATCCTCTATAGACACCGACTCTAGGGTTTCCCAAGACAATTGGATATGGGGAAATCTGAACACAGTCATGAACAAAGCATGTTTTCCAAACGAGGAGGGTTTTCCACAAATGACAGGGACAGATCTAGAAAATGAAGTGTATGGATTAGGCAATTTTACACTTAACCTCATGATTCTAAATGTTCAGTCAGAAACCAGTCCAGACTTACCATCCATATCAGTTCTACCAGCGAAAGGTGTATTGTGTGTCAGAAAGAATGGTTCAGTACATCTAGGTCACAGTGACTGTACTACTGTGGTCGAATTCAGTGATAAAGGCAAGTCTACATTCAAAGCTTCCCGACATTCCTATTTCATTTGTGGTCAGACCGCTTATGTCCGTTTGCCTCCAGACTGGGATGGTACCTGTTTCATTGCATTCTTATTGCCACCAGTATTCCTAGCCCCATATGACTATCACAGGAATTCCCGTCTTAATATTGTTAGACACAAGAGAGACCTCCCAATAGTTGATCAGACTGAAACTACATGGGAACAATATACAGATTTCAATAAAGGATTCTTTCCCTATCTAGGCACTGTCTCCAATAGTAAACTGATACGCAAATTAACCAGAATACTTGAAGCCGTAGTGAATGAGACTACTTCTGCTTTGGGCAACTTAACAGAGGAGCAGTCTGCTATGAGACTTGTCGTTCTTCAGAACCGCCTTGTCCTTGACGTCATCCTGGCCGATAGGGGCGGGGCTTGTAGAGTCATCGGATCCAGTTGCTGCGTGTTTATTCCAAATAACGCGCCATCAGTCTATAAGGCCATTACCCGACTTCACGAAATTGCCCATCTGATACACCAGAATCCAGGCTCCTGGACTTGGTCCGGTTGGCTCTGGAGTGTAATCACAGCCTGGGGATGGAAGCTACTGTCATTCCTAGGAATCATATTGGCCATAGTATTCAGTTGTTGTCTGTGTTTGCAATGTGGGCGAGCGATTTGCGGCTTGTGCGCCACAGCTTGTGTTCCCCATCCAAGTTCACGTTCCCATTCCCGAAGAAAGAAAGAAGAGCAGATGATGTTATATGAACAGATTGATGGTCTCATGAAAATCGATATATCTTGAAGGGTCCGTAGGGGACAAGGAGGGAATGAGGTAATTGAAATTTTTATGGTCAATTGTGTCCCCTAACGTGTACCCCAACGGCTCCATGTACGAGTTTCAAGTACATGTAATTTCCCTCCACGACCGAATCTGAAGACGCAAATACATTTGCGTCCAACGTTAACATGTCCTCTATCAGATCCACCATGAATGGATCGATAATTCAGTTCCTAAGTATGCCGTGCCACCGTCTTTACATGGTGCACTTTCACGTTTTTCCTGGCTCTGCCGAGTTAGGCCCTGATTTCTGTCTTCAAGCCACGTCTGTCTCTGCCTCTGAAAGCTGCAGCATGGAGATGCATCCCTGACCTCTGCCTTACTTCCTGCCAAGCGAGCGGTGCCCGGCTCGGCCTGGTCTGCCTGCCAAAAACAGTATTTTACCTTCAAGTTATCAGCGTAGCCAGCTCAGCTCCTCGAAAACACATTCCTGTCTAGTGATTTAGGTAAGCATATCCCCGGCTGCAGAGCAAAGAGCAAGTCTCCCTGTCTCCGTTCAAGTAATTTACAGTTCCCGTTACCAGAGTAGGCCCATGGCCCCGCACGTAGACACGCAGACACCTATGCACGCACTAACATTCAGTATAGAGTAGCCTCTGCCCAAGAGACCTTTTACTCTAGATTAAACATCCTCCAAATATTAGATATCAGACATGTTATAGGGACAGGTCGATCTGACATGCCAGACTTCTGTCTCCTCTACTAGTGCTAAAAGTCAGACCCTTAGCTTCCTCCAGATGTACGTCAATCACACGTCATATTAGCTGCGCGCGCATTCAGGCCACGGGTTTCAGCTGACTCTGCAAGAATTCTCTAAGCATCCACCCACTTGTGACACTTTTCTGTGACGTTTCTAGTACACGCCTCTGTGCACACCCTTGTTCACGCCTTTTTGCTACGCACGTGTGTTCTTATCATATACATTTCACTTGTCACGCCTACTGTATTCAATGCTACTGTGTCATTTTACTATATATGTCATGTACTGTTAATAAATCGTTGACATCTTTCCTGCCATCATTGCATACCCGAACCCTTGTATTGATGGAATAGATTTCCATGACTCGAGTCATCATTTATGATTAAAGCCCTTATGACTCAGACACCACGGACTCTGCCTCTCATTTGATCGAGCTATTTCTTACTTGTCCGAAATTATATGGCAAACTCGTATACGGTAAAATATTTACCACAAAGGGGTATGGCACTATTGTAGCGCCCCTCACAGAGCTCACCTCCAAGAAACAACCTCGACGGGTAGTTTGGACGGAAGCCTGTCAGCAAGCTTTTGAGAAACTGAAGCAGGCAATGTGTGCAGCACCGGTCCTGAGGGCCCCAGACTTCTCCAAGGAATTCATTGTCCAGACAGATGCATCAGAACATAGCATTGGGGCAGTGTTATCGCAACTGAATGAAGAGGGCCTGGATCAGGCTGTAGTCTTCTTATCCAGGAGACTGCTTCCCCGGGAACAGAAGTGGAGTGCAATTGAGAGGGAAGCTTTCGCGGTGGTATGGGCTCTGAAGAAGCTGCGGCCATACCTGTTTGGCTCGCACTTCCTGGTTCAGACTGACCACCGACCCCTTCGTTGGCTAATGCAGATGAAGGGGGAGAATCCCAAGTTGCTGAGATGGTCCATCTCCCTACAGGGAATGGACTTCCGGGTGGAACATTGGCCTGGAGTGGACCACGCCAATGCAGACGGTCTCTCTAGCTATTTCCGCCTTAGTGATGAGGACTCCCAAGGGGTTGGGTAGCTCTCCCCACTTTCAGCTGGGGGGGGGGGGACGCGTGTTAGACCTGTCTGACCTTTTGCATAGTCCCTCCAATTTATTATTTATTTTGTCCCCTTTTTGCCCCTCATGCCTTTATTTATTTTTGTGTCCACTAGATTTTTCAAGGTGTTGGTCTAGGGGATAGGTGCTCTTTCACCCTCATAGTTTTTCACCTCAGGCCTAGAGGCCTTTTCTGACAGGAATTTCTTTGGAGTCACAAAATGGTGGCTACCAACTGTCCAAACTGACATACCTGGAACCTGTCCCATAGGATAGAGTGGGGCATTCCAGAACCTTCTGGACCTCTGGGGGTCAGCCTATATAAGGCGGAATGCTGGTCAGCCATTTTGTCTTACAGTGTGGGCGGGACCAGAGGAGGCCGTCCTTCAAAGCCGAGCAGGCTCTGACCTGAGCCGCTACTCTCCCGCGCCTGCCCGGGTGAGCTGCTCTCATCCAGGAAGGCGGAGGCGGGACCAGACAAGGAAGCGCATGAAGAGCAGCAACGACCCAGGATTGTTGTGTACCTACTTTCCCCCTGCTCGAGCGCCACACGGAGGAGCTGGCTTGAGCGGGAGGGGGAGAGCCGAGGAGCCCCCAAAGGCTTGTGAGCCTCAGTGAAGTTCGGTTCCTCTTCCTTGCCGCCCTTATTCCCCCCCACCCCCCCTGGCGATCAAAAACACCAACAACAGCGGATTTCTAACAAGTAAGGAGGAGGTCGAGAGGGGGAAGTTGTCCTCTTAAGCAAGCTAAAGCGGGGGCAGGAAAGCAGGGTATTATCTTTATTAAAACACAGGATCAAGGCCACAACGTGCTACGCCCTGAAAGACTCTCATATGGGTCTACATAGATTGATGGTTTCCTTTTGAATATATGCAGATTGATTAATTGCCTATAACGTGACATTCCTCAAGAAGAGCAAGTCCAGAAATAAAGGAAGTGGGAAGGGTTAGCCGGTACTCCTTGATGTCAGTGGTGGAGAAGGAGTAAATGTATAACCTTTTTCTAGAGGGGTGCAGACACTGCTCTCTGGGAGCTACTGAAATGTAATGCAAAGTTAGAAAGCCAAGTACTGTGTTTGTTTTGGCAATTTTGAGGGATTTACTAAACTCTTAACTAAATGTAATGAGCTGTTAAGTTGAAAAACTGCTTCATGACATGATTTAGCAACTTGGAAAGACTTAATATTTTCAGGAGTAAATGTAATATACTGAGCTGTGATTTCTAAAGACAAGAGAGCAAAGATTATTTTTATAAACAAGCTCGTATTTTTCCAAACATTGGTGTAGCGTCATTTTTGAGTGAAATTGCGTTGGTTTACTGCTGGGTGGTTTGCAACCTTTATACATGTACCTCTGTTGATATCGTCTTACCCTAGGCCAGGCTACCCTAGGTGACCTGACATCTTAGGTTCCAACATAAGTGCAAAGCATTTTTTTTTAATGAACCAAATTCCGATTTTGACAGCATCGTTTTCACATGCATATGCCCACAACGTACATAGATACTGAAGTGGAATCATAATATCCCTGTACTTTTATGGTTTCCAACCAAGCATACCTCTCCCAGGACTGTTGCTGCTTCCTGTGGTACCCATAGTGCGGCCGGCATGCCTTCCTTGGCGGCCCACTGACTTTGCAGTTAATATACCCATGGCCCTCCAGAAACCCACTTTTACCAGTGACAGAAGAGAGAGAAAAAGAGAGAGAGAGAAAGAGAGAGAAAAAGAGAGAGAGAGAAAGAGAGAGAGAAAGAGAGAGAGAAAGAGAAGAGAAAGAGAGAGAGAAAAGAGAGAGAGAAAGAGAGAGAGAGAAAGAGAGAGAGAAAGAGAGAGAGAAAGAGAGAGAGAAAGAGAGAGAGAAAGAGAAGAGAGAAAGAGAGAGAA
>NW_028241667.1:0-5000 GCF_964263255.1 Lissotriton vulgaris | reverse complement strand
AGAGTGGAGCTTCAGAGTGCAGAGTGGAGCTTCAGAGTGCAGAGTGGAGCTTCAGAGTGGAGCTTCAGAGTGCAGAGTGGAGCTTCAGAGTGGAGCTTTCAGAGTGCAGAGTGGAGCTTCAGAGTGCAGAGTGGAGCTTCAGAGTGCAGAGTGGAGCTTCAGAGTGCAGAGTGGAGATTCAGAGTGGAGCTTCAGAGTGCAGAGTGGAGATTCAGAGTGGAGCTTCAGAGTGCAGAGTGGAGATTCAGAGTGGAGCTTCAGAGTGCAGAGTGGAGATTCAGAGTGGAGCTTCAGAGTGCAGAGTGGAGCTTCAGAGTGCAGAGTGGAGATTCAGAGTGGAGCTTCAGAGTGCAGAGTGGAGATTCAGAGTGGAGCTTCAGAGTGCAGAGTGGAGATTCAGAGTGGAGCTTCAGAGTGCAGAGTGGAGATTCAGAGTGGAGCTTCAGAGTGCAGAGTGGAGCTTCAGAGTGCAGAGTGGAGCTTCAGAGTGCAGAGTGGAGATTCAGAGTGCAGAGTGGAGATTCAGAGTGCAGAGTGCAGAGTGGAGATTCAGAGTGCAGAGTGCAGAGTGGAGATTCAGAGTGCAGAGTGCAGAGTGGAGATTCAGAGTGCAGAGTGGAGATTCAGAGTGCAGAGTGCAGAGTGGAGATTCAGAGTGCAGAGTGCAGAGTGCAGAGTGCAGAGTGCAGAGTGCAGAGTGCAGAGTGCAGATTCAGAGTGCAGATTCAGAGTGCAGATTCAGAGTGCAGCTTCAGAGTGCAGCTTCAGAGTGCAGCTTCAGAGTGCAGCTTCAGAGTGCAGCTTCAGAGTGCAGCTTCAGAGTGCAGCTTCAGAGTGGAGCTTCAGAGTGGAGCTTCAGAGTGGAGCTTCAGAGTGGAGCTTCAGAGTGGAGCTTCAGAGTGGAGCTTCAGAGTGGAGCTTCAGAGTGGAGCTTCAGAGTGGAGCTTCAGAGTGGAGCTTCAGAGTGCAGATTCAGAGTGCAGATTCAGAGTGCAGATTCAGAGTGGAGCTTCAGAGTGGAGCTTCAGAGTGGAGCTTCAGAGTGGAGCTTCAGAGTGGAGCTTCAGAGTGGAGCTTCAGAGTGCAGAGTGGAGCTTCAGAGTGCAGAGTGGAGCTTCAGAGTGCAGAGTGGAGCTTCAGAGTGCAGAGTGGAGCTTCAGAGTGCAGAGTGGAGCTTCAGAGTGCAGAGTGGAGCTTCAGAGTGCAGAGTGGAGCTTCAGAGTGCAGAGTGGAGCTTCAGAGTGTCAAGAGCAATGCCAATAGCTCTAACTTTAACAAAGGCAAAACCATTGCATTGTAAATGCTTGTTATTTTACCGAATCACATGCTCATGCTGCTGCCTGGTTTGTCTACATGCACACAGGCAGAATCACTAGGTACAAAATGGCTCCTGTTCACTCGTCAGTACGGTCTTGCGCCGCCCCACCTTCCCCCTGCCAAATACATTCATTCCAAATACTGCTTATTTTCATATCAGACTGACTTCTCACATCTGGGATAGCAGGGGCACCTTCCACAGTGATTAGTGCTTCACAAAAAATAATTCTCGGCTAGTGCTCAAAAGCCTTGAAGCTTTGATTGAATGACACTGCAGTTTGATGCCCCGCTCGTTTTTTGATGCTATGCGTTCCAGACACTGATTTTATTAAGACTCACTTGGAGCTCTAAACTGTCACTTGATCTTTCTTTGGGTCATTTCGTTTGCCCGGAAGGACTAACATATCTGTGAAACCCTCTTCTTTTATAGTTTGAGCATCGTCTTCGTTTAGCAGGATAACATTATACATTTGAAAATACAAATATCCGGGAAGAGCAGAGAGCAAATCTCCGCGATGTTGGGCATTCTCCTATCATAAAGGAAGCGTGTTGGTGGGACCTGTGGCATCTAACGCATCATTTAACCCTATATGCGTGGGCACCTACCACAATAATGTATAGGATGAGTTTGTTCCGTTCCCGTTTTTAATTTGATGTAAAACTCAAATCACTGCACACTCTCTACTACACACTCTCTACTACACACTCTCTACTACAGTCACTACTCTCTACTACACACTCCCTACTACAGTCACTACTCTCTACTACACATTCTGCTACACACTCTCTACTACAGTCACTACTCTCTGCTACGCACTCTACTCTCTACTACACTCTCTACTACAGTCACTACTACAGTCACTACTACAGTCACTACTCTCTGCTACGCACTCTACTCTCTACTACACACTCTACTACACACTCTACTACACACTCTACTACACACTCTACTACACACTCTACTACAGTCGCTACTCTCTACTACACACTGTACTACACACTCTACTACAGTCACTACTCTCTACTACACACTACTACACACTCCCTACTACAGTCACTACTCTCTACTACACATTCTGCTACACACTCTCTACTACAGTCACTACTCTCTGCTACGCACTCTACTCTCTACTACACTCTACTACACACTCTCTACTACACACTCTCTACTACAGTCACTACTCTCTGCTACGCACTCTACTCTCTACTACACTCTACTACACACTCTCTACTACAGTCACTACTCTCTGCTACGCACTCTACTCTCTACTACACACTCTACTACACACTCTCTACTACAGTCGCTACTCTCTACTACACACTGTACTACACACTCTACTACAGTCACTACTCTCTACTACACACTACTACACACTCCCTACTACAGTCACTACTCTCTACTACACATTCTGCTACACACTCTACTACAGTCACTACTCTCTGCTACGCACTCTACTCTCTACTACACTCTACTACACACTCTCTACTACACACTCTCTACTACAGTCACTACTCTCTGCTACGCACTCTACTCTCTACTACACACTCTACTACAGTCGCTACTCTCTACTACACACTGTACTACACACTCTACTACAGTCACTACTCTCTACTACACACTACTACACACTCCCTACTACAGTCACTACTCTACTACACATTCTGCTACACACTCTCTACTACAGTCACTACTCTCTGCTACGCACTCTACTCTCTACTACACTCTACTACACACTCTCTACTACACACTCTCTACTACAGTCACTACTCTCTGCTACGCACTCTACTCTCTACTACACACTCTACTACAGTCGCTACTCTCTACTACACACTGTACTACACACTCTACTACAGTCGCTACTCTCTACTACACACTCTACTACACACTCTACTACAGTCACTACTACAGCCACTACTCTCTTCGACACTCTATACTAGACACTCTTTACTACTCACTCTACACTACAGTCACTACTTACTACACACTCTACACTACAGTCACTACTTACTACACACTCTACACTACAGTCACTACTTACTACACACTCTACACTACAGTCACTACTTACTACACACTCTACACTACAGTCACTACTTACTACACACTCTACACTACAGTCACTACTTACTACACACTCTACACTACAGTCACTACTTACTACACACTCTACACTACAGTCACTACTTACTACACACTCTACACTACAGTCACTACTTACTACACACTCTACACTACAGTCACTACTTACTACACACTCTACACTACAGTCACTACTTACTACACACTCTACACTACAGTCACTACTTACTACACACTCTACACTACAGTCACTACTTACTACACACTCTACACTACAGTCACTACTTACTACACACTCTACACTACAGTCACTACTTACTACACACTCTACACTACAGTCACTACTTACTACACACTCTACACTACAGTCACTACTTACTACACACTCTACACTACAGTCACTACTTACTACACACTCTACACTACAGTCACTACTTACTACACACTCTACACTACAGTCACTACTTACTACACACTCTACACTACAGTCACTACTCTCTACTACACACTCTACACTACACTCTACTACACTCTCTACTACACTCTCTACTACACTCTCTACTACACTCTCTACTACACTCTCTACTACACTCTCTGCTACACTCTCTGCTACACTCTCTACTACACTCTCTGCTACACTCTCTGCTACACTCTCTGCTACACTCTCTGCTACACTCTCTGCTACACTCTCTGCTACACTCTCTGCTACACTCTCTGCTACACTCTCTGCTACACTCTCTGCTACACTCTCTGCTACACTCTCTGCTACACTCTCTGCTACACTCTCTGCTACACTCTCTGCTACACTCTCTGCTACACTCTCTGCTACACTCTCTGCTACACTCTCTGCTACACTCTCTGCTACACTCTCTGCTACACTCTCTGCTACACTCTCTACTACACTCTCTACTACACTCTACTACACTCTACTACACTCTACTACACTCTCTACTACACTCTCTACTACACTCTCTACTACACTCTCTACTACACTCTCTACTACACTCTCTACTACACTCTCTACTACACTCTCTACTACACTCTCTACTACACTCTCTACTACACTCTCTACTACACTCTCTACTACACTCTCTACTACACTCTCTACTACACTCTCTACTACACTCTCTACTACACTCTCTACTACACTCTCTACTACACTCTCTACTACACTCTCTACTACACTCTCTACTACTCACTCTCTACTACTCACTCTCTACTACTCACTCTCTACTACTCACTCTCTACTACTCACTCTCTACTACTCACTCTCTACTACTCACTCTCTACTACTCACTCTCTACTACTCACTCTCTACTACTCACTCTCTACTACTCACTCTCTACTACTCACTCTCTACTACTCACTCTCTACTACTCACTCTCTACTACTCACTCTCTACTACTCACTCTCTACTACTCACTCTCTACTACTCACTCTCTACTACTCACTCTCTACTACTCACTCTCTACTACTCATGACAATGCCATTTATTTATCTGTTTCCAAAACCAACACATAAATAAAACATTTGTCATTTACAATGCCAAAAGCGCTAACTTTTGCAAAGGCGAGACCGTTGCATTGTAAATGCTTGTTATGAT
>NW_028241666.1:0-23075 GCF_964263255.1 Lissotriton vulgaris | reverse complement strand
CGTGTGATGCCTCAAAATGCGTCAGCAACTTCAAAACATTGTTACAGCAATGAGGAGGTAGCTGCAACGAGGTGACAATGGACCGCAAGGTTTAAAACGTGGTTGAGTGCCTCTTTCAAAAGCTTCAGATTGTTTGTTAAAATATATATATATATATATATATATATATATATATATATATATATATATATATATATATATATATATATATATATATATATATATATATATATATATATATATATATATATTGTATTACATTGTATATTGTATTACATATATATATATTTGATAATGTGTTTTAAAAGATCCTTCACGTTTTTGATACTCTACATACTCTTGTTTTTGATTGTAACTATATGAATTACTGTATTTCCTTATGCTTCTAACTGTCCCGCTTATTGATTGCATCCCCAATCATCTGATTTTAACTTATTTTAATGTATGGCTAGTATTAGCCACATTTTCACGTTTTGCACATTGGGTAATTTACCATGATCAATTAATTTTTGTCATTTGGTGTAATTTTGTCAATTCTATTTATTGGAGCAGGATTTGGGCACTGGCCCCGGATTTTTTCAGATGTTAATATTTATGACATAATGAATTAATTCTTCTCCAAGTACCATCTATATGGTGGTAACGATGTTTGAAATTTATGTTCAATTGGATGTTTTGAACTAATTTTGTTTCTTTTTAAGAAATAGGAGTGCACTTCTATATATATTTTGCACTCATGTTCAATGCACTTTAGAAATGACTTAGTCTGTTTTCTCTCTCAATGGAAAAGAGGGGAGGCTCTAAATTAATACATGGTATTTAAGGGTGTTACTTTCCTAAACACGTCATGTGATCAAGGCTGGGGAAACCCGGCTGAAACGCGTCATGTTGTGTATGGCTAAAAATAAAACTGCACTTTAAATTCTAACCTCTTCGAGTTGGTCCGTTCCTGGTGTATGGCGGTTTGCAGTTCGTGAAGGTGGACTGTGCTTTTCTTCCAGGATCTGGTTTCCATATATATATATATATATATATATATATATATTCACTGAAAAAACCATAGGTTTTACACACGTTATAGTTAGGAAGTAGCATTTAAAAAACCTATGAAATTCACTGAAAAAACCATAGGTTTGACACCAGTTATAGTTAGCTGGAAATTTTACTGACATAAAACCAATGAAATTCCACGTTATAGTTAGTTGGACTCACTATAACTTGCGCGTGTAATGCACTGCTGATGACATTACATATTACATCACTCATGACATGGTCAGTGACATCACTTATGACACCATCCAGTGAATGTGTGTCTTTCTAAAAAATAAATATGTTTTATATATGTATATGTAAAGGTCGAGGGAAGAATAAATGTTTAAATTATTGTCTTAATGAATGTTTTTTTCAAAAAGAAATGATTGGATAACTGGCTTATTAAGTGTACCTTAGTGAATACATATATTAGCGAGTAATGTTTAAATATTTAAATATATGTATCAGTGTTTCACTTTGTGAATAACTGGCTGCATGGGTTGATGAGTACCTACATGTGTAGGTATTTGGGTTCTTAGATGTTTTTTTAGTATCAGTATGAGTGTTTCTATGGTTTCATGGGGGTATTACTAATCACATAGATGCATGAATGACTAACTCTCTCTTTGTATGTGTTTAGAAGACACCATATGTGCAGGACTGTATGGGTGGTTGAGTGTGTATAGTTTTATATGCAAATAAATGGATGTTAAATAGTTTATTTGCATGTGTGAGTATGTGTGTGAGTAACTTTTGGATGATTGTCGGTGTGTAACAGAATGTATAGGTGTATCACTACATATGATGAGTGAGTATATGTATGAGTGACTATATAGAACTGTTGGTGAATGAGAGAATGTGTATATAGATGGTGGAATTACTGAATTGGTTGTTGTAACTGGTATGGGTATGTCCATTTTTTTGAAAATGTTAATTTCTATTTTCCAATATGTGTTTTAAGGGTTACATTACACTTAAAGGAGGTCTGTCATCAGTGATGTCATAAGTGATGTCACTGACCATGTCATGAGTGATGTAATATGTAATGTCATCAGCAGTGCATTACACGCGCAAGTTATAGTGAGTCCAACTAACTATAACGTGGAATTTCATTGGTTTTATGTCAGTAAAATTTCCAGCTAACTATAACTGGTGTCAAACCTATGGTTTTTTAGGTGAATTTCATAGGTTTTTCAAATGCTACTTCCTAACTATAACGTGTGTAAAACCTATGTTTTTTTCAGTGAATTTCATAGTTTTTTTGAATGCTAGTTCCTAAGTATGTAATCACGTTCGTAACTACATAGTGTCACCGCCTACACATCCTGAGAAGCGCATGTAAAGTCACGTGACTTGAAAACAAAACTTCCAATTGGTTATTAGTAGTTTCTGTTCTGGAATATACACGAAGCACTCCACCCACTTTCCTCACAATCTTTTCTACTCTCAAGAGACAACAACGTCGAGCATCTTCCGGAAGTCTTTGCTGAAATGGCTTCCCTACCAGATTCATCTTCCGAATCTGAAGGAAATGAGCGACCACCGTTAAGAAGAAAAAAGGAATCTTTCATTTGGCAATTTTTCACTTATCCTGAAGATCAAAAGAAAGTGAATGCGCCAAAAGTAACCTGCACGATATGCAATTCGGAGCTCTCAAGAGGAAATCCAAATAAAAAATATTCCTTTTCTGCACACACCATGCAGCGGCATGTTAAACAAAGGCATCCTGAGCATTATGCAAAAGCATCGACAAGAGCCCTGGCAACGCTATTACCATCAGAGGTGGCCAGCACATCTTCTGGTGTACGACCTGTATCTCCATCGAGTGCTGAGATGGACTTGAGACCATATCTTGCGAAGGTGCATATGAAATGCAACAAGTGTGGAGAAATTCTTTTATATGGAGAGCAGAGCCTCGTTCTTAATAAACTCAAAATTGACAGCCACAAATGCCCCAAGAAAAGATAAATTTCTTCACTTCATTTTCAAACTATTACATACTGAAAAATGTAGTAGCAACTTTAAGAAATCGAAAGCATTATAACACTTCTTTCCCCCCCCCAAAAAAAAAAAAAAAAGTTCTTTTCAGAACTAACTCTTTCTACCAAAACGTGCTCCAAGAGCATATTTTTTCGCCGCTTTATTTTAGTGCGAGACCGGGTGCGCGCACCCTCATATCGCGTACAGGACATGACACTTGCATATGAAGTCATGTGACTTCAAAACAACACTTCCAATTGGTTCTTGGTAGTTTCTATTCTGGAATTTACATGCAGCACTCCACCCACTTCCATCACTTTCTTTTCTACTCTCAAGAGACAACAACGTCGAACATCTTCCCGAAGACTTCGGTACAATGGCTACCGTTCCGCATTCATCTTCCGAATCTGATGAAAATAAGCGACCACCTTTCACAAGAAAAACGGAGGCCACGCTATTACCATCAGAAGTAATCAACACATCTTCCGGTGGACGACCTGTATCTCCATCGAGTGCTGAGATGGACTTGAGACCATATCTGGCGAACGTGCACATGAAATGCAACAACTGTGGAGAACTTCTTGTATACGGAGAGCAAAGCTTTACTCTAATTAAACACAAAATTGAGAGTCATAAATGCTCCAAGAAAAGTTAAATTTCTTCACTTTATTTGGATAGTATGACATACTGAAAAATATCATAGCAACTTTAAGAAATCATATGCATCAAAACACTTGTTTCCAAAAAAAAAAAAAAAAAAAAAGTTCTTTTCAGAACTAACTCTTTCCACCAAAACATGCTCGAAGAGCATATTATAAGATGTTTTTTCGCCGCTTTATTTTAGTGCGAGACCGGGTGCGCGCATCCTTCTATCGCGTACAGGACCTGACACTCCCATGTGAAGGCATGTGACTTCTAAACAACACTTCTAATTGGTTCTTGGTAGTTTCTATTCTGCAATTTACACGCAGCACTCCACCCACTACCATCACTTTCTTTTCTACTCTCAAGAGACAACAACGTCGAACATCTTCCCGAAGACTTCGATACAATGGCTACCGTTCCGCATTCATCTTCCGAATCTGATGAAAATGAGCGACCACCTTTCACAAGAAAAACGGAGGCCACGCTATTACCATCAGTAGTAATCAACACATCTTCCGGTGGACGACCTGTATCTCCATCGAGTGCTGAGATGGACTTGAGACCATATCTGGCGAACGTGCACATGAAATACACGAACTGTGGAGAACTTCTTGTATACGGAGAGCAAAGCTTTACTCTAATTAAACAAATAATTGAGAGTCATAAATGCTCCAAGAAAAGTTAAATTTCTTCACTTTATTTGGATAGTATGACATACTGAAAAATGTTGTCGCAACTTTAAGAAATAAAAAGCATCATAACACTTGTTTCCAAAAAAAAAATAAAAAAATAAAAAGTTCTTTTCAGAACTAACTCTTTGTACCAAAACAAGCTTGAAGAGCATATTAGCTGATATTTTCTCGCCGCTTTCTTATAGTGCGCGACCGGGTGCGCGCACCCACCTATCGCGTCGAGACACGCATGTGCAGTCATGTGACTTTAAAACAACACTTCCAATTGGTTCTTACTAGTTTCTATTCTGCAATTTACACGGAACACTCCACCCACTTCCCTAGAAAACCAGTTTATCGTAAATCTTTTAAAGCCTCCTCTTATGAAATATTCGACATCAATCACATAGCAGAGTACTAAATAGCACTATATACACTCCGTCCCTTAATTATAAGAGACTTATTGCTATGTAAAATCAACTTTTGTTTTCCAAGATAATGTAAAATGCTGAGCCTATTACATAATTTTATTACACATATATGTTACTAGTCTCCTTCGAGTACTAACACCGTAGAAAATACCACCAATAGCGGTGATATTTTTTACACCGAGAACGGGCGATTTCTATCGCTTACAGCCCTTACAATTATAAAGTTTTATTTCCTAAGTCTCTGATCTCCAACTGTGCAACGTAGATCCCCTGTGTGTCGCAATAAGGTCCATAAACAAAAACTACAGAGCCAGCATTATAAACATACACAAAACAACAAAACGACAAGAGCCACCATGCTAATATATATCCTTAATATAATAAACCTCTGAGAATAAATACATATTTCCGTGGCAGCCCATAACACAAATGTGGCGTCCTCTGACTCTGCTCCATTACCAAACACCGTAACTCCCCGCCCCCCTCACTTTTCACTAAACTCCGCACTCCACCCCAGCCAAACCCCCTATTACAAACCCCCAACCTACCCTCCCTGCCCAAACCCACCATGAACCTCAAACCGCCCCTAGAAAACTTATAAGACACAGGATTACTAAAACTCAAAGAATACGCAACAGGCACATAATGTAAATAGTACATAAAGACACATATTTTTTCCAAAATACTATTTAAAAACATGTTCTATTTTTAATAAATCTATAATGCATCTGACCCTCTACAACTGCTTTCAAAACGTGAACTATAAACCTCTACTTTTCATTTTCAAACCATACACTTTCTTCTGACCCTCTAGAACTGCTTTCAAAACATGAACTATAAACCTCTACTTTTCATTTTCAAACCATACACTTTCAATTACATTATTTTTTTTCCACAATTCATGTAATGTTACAAACCTTTTCTAAAATACACCAGTCCATATCATTTATAAGGATTTATTTTCAATCTTCATCAGTGACACTTTCTTCACATACAATAGAAATCACTATAACTTTTTAAACGACAATGCTAACGCGGTAAAAATAACCCTTCATTTACTTTCCTTTAAGAATGCACACTATGTACCCCACGCATGCGTTTCTTAATCTTTGTATTTGGCAGCGAATACCGACCTTGAATCGGAAGACATGAACAAGAGCGCCATTGTCACATTTAAAACTGAACGTTGCATCTGCTCACACACATATCTTTCACTAAGCTAACATTCACAGAAAACAGCATTGATGTAAAAAAAAATTGACCTTGCTTTACAACTCCCTCAAATCACTCCCTTATTTTTTAACGCATCCTCCAGTTAAAAAAAAGCTACTTTTTTAATAACCACTAAGCAATATATAAGTGACTAGACTCCTAGAAAATTTATCAAGTCATTCTGCTCCTCTCCACTGCATAGCCGGCGACCTAATTCTGTGGAGTTGCTATACAACCGGCAGTGCTGCGCCGTTTCCTGTACCATCTTGGGAAATTCAAAATGGATGTCCCTCCTGCCTTCGCAAACGAGCCGGGCCACTTAGAACTATTTCGCCAGAGGATGCTTGACTACTACGGCATCTTACCACTCTCGACTTTGAATACTTCATATCGATTATCATTTCGATATTCGCATTTCACCTGTGTACAGCCTGTATTTCATTGCCTGAGCTGTGATTTCACGTGGGCCCTGGATTTATGTCTCTGCAATTTGGTACCTCCTGAACCGAATTACAATCACCTTATGAATCCGTTACTTGATCATGAACAGCTTTGTTACAACGGAGGGTTTATGGCCTTTGCAGCGATACAAGGAGTTCTGGGTCATTGGAATATATTCGCAGCGGCGCAAGATTTCCTAACAGAGAGCTACATCGAAAACCCACCGAGCTGCCCTATGATGGTAAAAGACACTCCAATAATGACAGATCATGAATGCTCCTTTCATCTTCTCAATTGGATGGCTGACATGTTTTCAGATGATAACAATGATTTCATGTTAGAGGCACTTGCTGCATACTTTGCCTACACAATGGACGCTTAACTCTTTCCTAACAGCAAGCTACATCGAAAACCCACCGACCTGCCCTCTGATGGTAAAAGAGGCTCCGATTATAACCGATCATGAGTACTGCTTTACTCTTTTCCATTGGATAGCTGACATACTTTCAAATGATAAAACTGATTTCCTGTTACAAGCAGAAGCTACCTATTTTGCCTAAACAATGCTTCAATAACTCTCAAACAAGCCATTGACGTCCTCATTTCCTTTTGGTTTTCTATATTCTTCACGTTCTTTTCCATATTTCTTTTGAAGAACAGACCTATCTGCTTTACTAACAGTGGACATTATGATTTCGTGTTGTTTGACAGCTGATTCATAAAGTAATGATGTATAACCACTTGCATTTTCATATATCGTTCCTAAACTGAAAGGCCAGAAACCTTCTTCCATTTATTAAAATATAGTATACTTCCTTATAAGAGTGTACAATGTTTTTTTCCAACTATATTCATTTTTCTTCAACTATAGCGTTTGTATTCCATGTACTACTGACAATACCAATTACTGTGTTTTTTGCAATTTCTGTACTCATATTACATAATGATTTGCCTTTAAAATAGTACATTTCTAAATAAACATTTCAAATATTCACGGTTTCTCTTTTAATCCATAATCTCAACTGAAATGATTTCATATTGAAAAACTATTCATGGGTTCCACATAACCTTAACTGTAGGCACCTTCGGGGGAAAATTATATCTTTTCGCGTTTAAGGGCCTTACTACACACCCTGAGAAAACCTACGCAGGAAGACAATCTCTACCTTCTCCCCTTTTCATGTTTCAACACTTTGAAATGAACAATATATTTACTCGCAGTGACAAAATGGCGGACAAAACTTCCTGATTTCCTTCGAATCGAACGTTAACAGACGTCACGCAGCCAAAAAAAATCCGCTCACGCGCAGCCGCTTGGGTGCGCGCACGTGTGCGCGCCTATAGATATATAATTGACTTTAACTTTAATTTTCTCAACAACTACTGAACGGATTTACACCATTCCAAAAAAAGCGTAATCTGCGAACAAGACTCTACAGTTTTGGCAAATTTCTTATAAATTCATTCACCCGTTCGAACTGTAGCCGAGTCTAAAGGTCCTATGGAAAATAACATTGAGAAAACACGTTTTGGGACCCCCCTTATATCTCAGCCCCCACTTGACCAATCCCCCCAAACTTTCAGGGAAGGAGTGCAGCGAACCTAGCCATCTTCTTTGAGAAATTCGCAAAGACTTATCCACCAGGGCCAAAGTTATTCCAAATAGAATGTTGAGGATTTCCTATGGAAAACAATCCTAACTATAACTACCTACTGGCGACCGCCAGTAGGTAATATATATATATATATATATATATATATATATATATATATATATATATATATATATATATATATATATATATATTCAATGAAAAAACCATAGGTTTTAGCCCATATATAGTTAGGGATTTAGGGATTAGCATTTACAAAACCTTATTTTACTCACATAAAACCATTGAAATTCGGATATATAGTTAGTTGCGCTAACTATATATCGTGCACCCGCAATCCATTGCTGATGATGTCCCATATTACATCATTCATGACATGGTCAGTGACATCACTGATGACATCACTGATGACATCTCAAATGACATCACTGATGACATCACTGATGACATCTCAAATGACATCACTGATGACATCAATGATGATATCTTAAATGACATCACTGATGACATCTCATTTGACATTACTGATCACATCACTGATGACATCATTCATGTGATTATACGATGAACCTCTTTAGACTCTGATATAACCTTAGATACACTCAGTGTAAACAGACACTCACAGACTGTCACTCATCCATGGAGTTACTCACACACCTAGTCAGTCATGCAAAGAATCAATCACACCTCCATTTCCTCAACTATACAGTTATACACATCTTACTTATTCAAACATATACTAACACATATTTACTCCCTTATACAATCCCTGATACAAGTTCACAATGATCCATACAGCCACTCACACATTCACTGGCTCTTATACACAGTAATGTATATATGTCAACTCTCACATGTACTGTGTTTTACATATGTACTTACTTTGACATGTAGCACTGAGATATCCATTCACTCACCAATACACTCATGCACACAGTCAACCTCCCATGCAGCTGTTTCCACATGCACTTTTGAACCCATACATCTAGTGAATCAACTGCTCACACATCTATGCACAGAGTCATACACCTCCCAGCCACCCCCACACACACTCAGTCTCCCATACAAATACTTGGGCAACCAATCAATAACCCATATAGTTACTCATATAGCTACTGATCAACACATGCAGCAGTTTACAGAACAACAGACATAATGATGCACAAATTAAGACAGTTTAGTCACTAACCCATGCACTCAGTGCTTCAATATGTAAGACATATTTTAACTTTACAGAAACACACAGTCACTGGATGTTGTCATCAGTGATGTCATCAGTGATGTCACTGACCATGTCATGAATGATGTAATATGTGACATCATCAGCAGTGGATTGCGGGTGCGCAATATATAGTTAGCGCAACTAACTATATATGCGAATTTCAATGGTTTTATGCGAGTAAAATAAGGTTTTGTAAATGCTAATCCCTAACTATATATGGGCTAAAACCTATGGTTTTTTCATTGAATTTCAATGGTTTTTTAATAGCAAATATCAAAAGCTGTCAAATGTCAAGTACATGATAGGTAAATACATTTTCGTGTTTATGCACGCTGATGTGCTTTGAACGCTTTACCCCCCCCCCCTCCCCCCCCTCTTTTCTCTTAGCAGTACTCTCTCTTTGCAGATAGTGAAGGGTAGTTAACGCAGGCCTTTGCCCCCGTTGTAATCCGTCGTGCCTGCTTCTCTCTCTATTTGATTGATTGCTATCCAAGCATTTACTGTTTCAGAATTGGTTCTCTTTGGTTCATTCTGTATTTACAAACAAGCACAGAGTCGCAATACTCTGTTTAGTCTTTGCAGATAGTGAAAAATCGTTTAAAAAAACTAAAGGAATCGAGCAAAATCAGTAGGCCACTAATGGGATCTGTTTTTGACCTTGCTAAAATAGAAACATTAAGAACAACCCCTCATGAGAAATACGAAACAAGTAAGATGAACTTAGCTCCATACCATGATGGCTGCAAGACAGCTCGACTCCGCCGCCCACCCCACCCCACCCAAAATAACGACAAACCCTATGCAAATATTATAAATATATACAACACACCAGCAAAGTAACAGGGTAAAACGTTTTATTAAATAACTATATACATGGCAGCCTGCTGCAACATCGATCCAAATGCCTTTTGGTGACTCTTCCATTGTGAACATTGTCCCACAATCCGTTTGACCTGAAACGATTACACAAATAAAACATTTGTGAGTTTTAAATTTCCGGAGAAGTATAATTCACCAATAGTTTTCTCTGTAGATCTTTTTCCATTAACAATCCCAGTTCCATCACCCGCCCAGGATATCACTACTGTTAGTTGTCATTGTTGCTTCTGTTTTAATAAAAATGTTTTAAGGTGTTTACTGTTTTTGTTCCGATGTATATATTTATAAGTTATTAAAGTGTTATAATCCTACTAATTTTTTTATCGATTATTGCTGTTTGAGATATTCCCTGCCTACAAACAGAGAAGAATAGAAATATTCTGTCTCCCTTTGCAGATAGTGAAGGATAGGTAATGCAGACTTTTGTCCCCCGTTGTAATCCGTCATGCCTGATTGATTGATTGGCTGGACATTTATTGCTCAAGGAATAGTTCTTTCGAGGTACTCTCTGTTTGCAAATAACGTGGAATAGAAATATTCTGTCTAGTCTTTGCAAGTAGTGAAGGAAGGGTAATGCGGACCTTTGTCCCCCGTTGTAATCTGTCATGCCCATCTACTCCCCACTGATTGAGAAACTAGTTCCACCCGGACCATTTATTAGAGGTACATCATCTGACTCAACCGGAGAGAACCCCTAATAAAGAAGACATATGTAAAATACGAAGTAATCCCTGTATCCTGTTAAACAGAAACTTTAGCATGAACACACTTTGAAAGGAAGGGAAAGAAATCGAACAAAATCAGTAGGCCTCTGATGAGTTTTTGACTTCGCTAGAAATAAGAAACATGAAAGTGGTGAAAGAAGCCAAGCTTGACGTTACGGCAGCCACAAGGTAGCTAGGCTCTGCCACCCCCCCACTGCTCCAAGCATTTCTGTCCCACCGCCCGCCACGCCCAATAACGGTAACATGAAATAAATACAAATCAGCAGATACCTACCCCCATTCCGGAAACTCCCGAAGTGCAACAGGTTCGCGGCTACGCCCATCCGGAAGACGAGGCCTTCGGCACGTGTAGGGCGAGTCCTGCTGGCAGCCGTCGGCCGGGGAGGTCATCCCGTAAGGTGGGCCAGGAGAGGAGCCGAGGCCGACGGGATTCTTCTTTCTTAGATAATGGCTGCGACAACGGGGGGGATGTCTTGCACATGCCACCGACCCCCCCCCTCGTATCTCCTGGTCTGGCCCCGGCTTGATATGAGCTCCCCGTTCGGGCCTGAAGCGGCGCCCTGCAGGCCACGGGGGGGGATGTCTTGCCTCTGCCTCCGACCCCCCCTCCTCTTATCGCCTGGTCCGGACATCACGGATATCAACGCCAGGTGTCGGCGTGGGGTGCGCTGGGAGGGAGAGGCGGCGCGAACAAGCCTCTCCCACCCCCACAGGTGAGGGTCCCTCAGCTGCACCCCCAATGCTCCACTCACCCAACAAAAGGGTTCCTCCACTCTTGCGATACAGCGACGCTGCATTCACCCGACAAAAGGGTTCCTCCACTCTTGCGATGCAGCGACGCTCCACTCACCCAACAAAAGGGTTTCTCCACTCTTGCGATGCAGCGACGCTGCACTCACCCAACAAAAGGGTTTCTCCACTCTTGAGATGCAGCGACGCTGCACTCACCTGACAAAAGGTCGCGTCCACTATTGCGAGGCAATGATGCTCCGCTCACCCAGTGGGGGTCTCGTCCACTGTTGCGGTGCAACGGCGCTTCTGAGTTCAACTAGAAAATTAGTCCTGCATCCAGAAACGTTCTCCTCAACTTTGAAGATTCTATAAGAGCCACGGGGGCCCCAGACCCCCGATGGGGAATGACTGCCATGATCACCCACGGAACGACCACGACGTAGCTGCGGGACGTCGGCGCGCTCATGCCGGCGCCGGCCTCAGTCTTGAAATCACCAAAATCCTGCAAGACTACCAACTTGATCAGTTCCGGTGGGACACCAGTATGACCCGGTAGGAGAGATTTTTGCCTCCCACCCCTCTTTGACTGATGGTTCATGTCGCCAGTCCCCTCTACTACCCTTCAACGAAAACTTTTAGACTGCCGAAAGAGGTCCCGGTCCAACCACGAGTTGGTGGAGACATTTTGACTATACTTGGACCTTCCTGACCTCACCCAAAATGGCGCCGGTACAAATGAAACTATTGTGCCCCGATTGCTCAGCCTTAATATCATGAGATATGTATGCAGTTTTTAGCACATGAATTGATATGGGATAAGACTGATTATATGTTCGGACAATGAATTGATCCGGGATGGGTATTGATTATACGTTCGAACAATAAATTGACATGGGACTTGTACTGATTACACATTCGGACAATGAATTGATATTAAGTTCTAATGCATCATTGATTACTGTATTTATTGAAGGTTAGAATTGTCGACACTTTTGGTACTTGCTCACAATGAATTATCGATATGATTTTGTTGCACTTGTCGCACTTTTTACTGATTATATGTTCGGACAATGAATTGATCCGGGATGGGTATTGATTATAAGTTCGAACAATGAATTGACATGGGACAGGTACTGATTACACGTTCGGAAAATGAATTGATATTAAGTTCTAATGCATCATTGATTACTGTATTTATTGAAGTAATACTGATCTCTCCGCATGAAATTAATTTTCCACATGCTACACAAGTCAATCTCATCTGCCCAAAGTTCTTTTGCAGATTTGGGACCGTTTCCCTTGCCTCTGACTCACTTATTGCTAAGTCATTGGTGGATGTTTTTGCCGGTCGGGGGTTATCCCCCAAATCTCGAAGTTGTGCTTTAGAATAATTAAAAGGGTGCCACCTCTCCATGTGCCGATGCATGGTATGATTACCATAGCTATATTTTTGTTCGGTCCCTCTCAAGAGTTTTTTTTTTTCAGATGAGGCAGGTAACGAACCTGGCATTAACTTTCTTTTCATGAGAAGGAAAAGAAAAAAATTGCCAGATAAAATTCACTATCACATGGGACGTTCTTGGCATTTCTTTCAGAAACTTTTACATCACTGTGCCATTTCTTTGTCTATCCTGGTTAAAGCAATGTCATGTAAATAGTTGTTTAAAAAGTTTTTTTTAACGTGTTTACTTTGTTGGAGCGTTGTATATATTTTAAGTTATTAAAGTGTTATAATCCTACAACTTTGTTGGAGTGCTATATATTTTTAATGTGACACATAATTGTGAAGACTCTGATGTACAAAAAGGCATCCCTGGAATCTTCCGCTTCAGGCTCGGTCCCACACACCCTTACAGTGAGAATCACCTCCCCAATCACAATACAGGATCGTTATCAGATAGTAGGAACGCGTGTGGTGTGACGGATCTCATGAGGTGGCGACCTTGATCTACTGTAACTCCTTTGAACAGGGGTGATTATTTACAGTTGGGGCCATAAACTACATCCGCAGGGCTAGGTGATAGCCTGGGACCGGCCTGGACAATCAGACACAGAGGAAGAGGAGTGTCAGAGGGTGCGGTAGTGAATAGGGTGAAAGGGAGGTGTCGGGCGGGCACAGGGTGTGATACTCAGGGAAGAGCAGCGCAGATGGGGGGAAGTTTATGGCCCATGCATGAGAGAGAGAGCGGGGGTGACCAGTGCGTGGGAGAGATGCTTGCGAGGGTGGGGAGCCATGCTGAGGATCGGCGGCGTGCAGAGAGTGGGTCTGGTCAAGGCATCTAAAATGGCTGCCGTGTACGACAAAAGTGTGGCATTGGAAAAAAAGCAAGATGACGCAGACAATGTTTATCAATACGGAATAATTTATAACAATTATTTTTAACAATATATTTACTCGCAGTGTCAAAATGGCGATCAACACTTCCTAATTTCCTTCGAATCGAACGTTACCAGAAGTCAAGCGGCAAAAAAAAAAAAAAAAACGCTCACGCGCAACCGCTGGAAGACAAGTATCAACATATATGAGCCTCCTCAACCACCCTCAGAAAACATAGGGGGTCAGGATACGTCTCCCATACCCCCTTATACCAAATACTCACATTGCTTTTCCTCCATCTAGTAATTTAATTAAATCGAAACACAAAATGGCGAATTCACGTTACACTACCAGTTTGCGACCCGGTTCGCGAACCGAGAAGCGCTTCTACCGCGAAAAATCAAATTTTTTTTATTTGCCCCACGGGACCCTTTAATAACCCCAACATCATTCCTAGGGGGTCAAGAGGGGTCTACCTTGCCCCCTTTCATTAAATTCCCCCTTCATTTTTCTCCTCCTCTTGTCTCTCGATCCTACCGAGAGACAAGATGGCGGCCGCACCGGACTGTTTAGAATGTTGACAGACACCGGAGAGCCAATCAACTTCGCTTTGCAAAGCTCCGTTACGCGAAAAGTACGCGATCTGGAGCGCTACCCGGGACGCTGTCACAGATATATCTGTTTTTTTAAACGTTAATTTCTCGAAATCCACTGGAGCACATATATTGAGACCCAGCAAAGGCACATCGGGCTAACAGTCCCTACAATTTTGCCAAGTTTCGTGCAAATCCATTCAGCCGTTCGAGCTAAAAGTGAGGCCAAAGGCCCTATGGAAAAATGAATGGGAAAAACGCGTTTTGGGACCCCCATTTTTTCTCGGCCCCCCCTTGACAGAACCCCCCCAAATTTTCAGGGGCTGCTCAGAAACAAAATGTGCCATTTTCCTGAAAATTTCAGCCAATTCCGTCCACAAACGCCAAAGTTATTAGACATAGAATTTTCAAAAGTTCCATAGAGAAAAAATCCTAACTATATATACCTACTGGCTATCGCCAGTAGGTAATATATATATATTTATATATATATATATATATATATATATATATATATATATATATATATATATATATATGAAGCTCCAAGGGTATTGTCCAACAATGAGCGGCACACGAAAGTAAGAAGCTTTTACCCATCAGCCTTTTATTGGTATGGAAATGCGTAGGCAGAGTTAATCATGAACACCTGACCTTCAGAGTCCGACGCGTTTCGTTTACACTTCCTCATGGACAGTTCAAAGTCAGTAAGGTGCATGTTGGGGATGTTAGTTTAAACATATCCCTTTCCTTTCCTGTATGGATGCACCTTCAATTGCGTGCGAAAAGGCTCCGAATGAGCCCCTCTGCTGCAGCACGTCCTAAATCCATGCTCACTCTCCCACCTCACGAGCTCCTCTTCCCAACGAGCTCAGTGGCCCCCTCCTGGGGGTGGTGCCAGCTCGGCGGCAGGACGGCCGCCTATACATGAAGCTCCAAGGGTATTGTCCAACAATGAGCGGCACACGAAAGTAAGAAGCTTTTACCCATCAGCCTTTTATTGGTATGGAAATGCGTAGGCAGAGTTAATCATGAACACCTGACCTTCAGAGTCCGACGCGTTGGGAAGAGGAGCTCGTGAGGTGGGAGAGTGAGCATGGATTTAGGACGTGCTGCAGCAGAGGGGCTCATACTGACTTTGAACTGTCCATGAGGAAGTGTAAACGAAACGCGTCGGACTCTGAAGGTCAGGTGTTCATGATTGGGCTACATTTGGGCTCTTTTGTCTCTGGTGGCCATCTTGGGAGACTGCATATCAGAATTTTTTTTATGAAATTTAAGAGGATTTGTGGTCACTCAAAATGTGCCCTAATTTTTCTTTCTTCAGCACTAATCATAATTTCTATAGCAAAATGAACCCCCTCATTTTGTTCCTTTGCAAATTAAATGTTTTAAGTGTTAACACTTTATTCCAATCAAGATGACTTCAGGTGTGCCATACTTTTGTCATAAGTAAGACTGTTAGCGCTCTAGTTGTTCTTTAGAACACTCTGGGACATTCTGTCATTGGGCTATAGTTGGGCTACATCTGGCTGATATTTGGCCTACATTTGTTTTTTTGTCTCTGGTGGCCATCTTTGGGCTACATTGGGCTACATTGAGCTACATTGGGCTACATTTAGGCTCTAACATATATATAGCCCAATGTAGGCCAATATATATTTTTTCAAAGTTGATTTTCATAAAAACCACTGGAGCACATATCTTGAGACATAGCAAAGGCACATCCGGCTACCAGTCCCTACAATTTTGCCAAGTTTGGTGCAAATCCATTCAGTCGTTCGGGCTAAAAGTGAGTTTGACCGCCCTATGGAAATTAACATGGGGAAAACACGTTTTGGGACCCCCCTTTTATCTCTGCCCCTGCTTGACGAATCCCCCCCAAACTTTCAGGGAAGGACCGGAGCTCCACGAGGCAAATTTGAGGAAATTCTCAGGCAGATTTGTCAATGGACGCCAAAGTTATTCACAATAGAATTTTGAGATTTTGCATTGAAAAAAATCCTAACTATAACTACCTACTGGCCCCCTTTGAAAGAGGCACTCAACCACGTTTTAAACCTTGCGGTCCATTGTCACCTCGTTGCAGCTACCTCCTCATTGCTGTAACAATGTTTTGAAGTTGCTGACACGTTTCGAGGCATCACACGCCTCTTTTTCTTGGGCAAAGTAGGAATATTGACAGTAGGTAATGTGTGTGTACATATACAAACACACACATATCTATATATATATATATATATATATATATATATATATATATATATATATATATATCCACAACAAAGTTAAGCCCCGATGAGGAAAGCCGACAGGTGAGTGTAAAATACTCAGTTTATTTCGTGGCAGCAGGCTGACAATTAACCCTTTCGATGCTGATGACGAGCTCAGCTCGTCATCACCCATGGGTGTCGTGTGCTGATGACGAGCTGAGCTCGTCATAGTGCCACTAAAATGGCATTTTCCAGCACTGGGGGGGAAAACGCCCAGCAGCCATGTGGTTAAGGGGAGATGAAAGTTCATCAAATTGCAAGACCACACCAGACGCGTTTCAGAAACAGAGTTCCCTTCTTCAGTGGCATCTCAGCAAAACACACAGCAGCGTCACCTGCAAAACTTTATAAAGAGGACCAGCCCCAGTGGGCGGGGCTGTTGCTTCAGCCTTCTGGGCCTTGTAGTGCAGTTTATAAAAACCCATGTGAGTCCGCTCTGTGTGCAGCAAGTTTGTGAAAAAAAATACCCCAGTGGGTTGATGGCTCTCATACTGCCAGTTTTGCCGCTTTCCAAGCTGTTACGCCGAACGCACCTCCCGTTGTACAGCTGAAGCATTCTTACTCCAGCACGGGCCCGCGTCTGGTGTGGTCTTGCAATTTGATGAACTTTCATCTCCCCTTGTTTGCCAGCCTGCTGCCACGAAATAAACCGAGTATTTTACCCTCACCTGTCGGCTTTCCTCATTGGGGCTTAACTTTGTTGTGGATATATATATATATAAACACTCACACACATATATGTATATATATGCAGATAAACATATCTGTGTCTGTGTATGTGTAAATATATACATATGTGTGTGTATATATATATATATATATATATATTGTATTTATACGGTTATTCTTCTTAAATCCAAATTTTTAATCCCAGATTATTGTTAAAAAAGACATCGGGATTTATCCCGCTATTTTTTATCATTCTAAATGGCAAGTTTATATAATGTTGTTCTTCAGTTACAATAATACAACTTCTAAATATGCCTAGATATTTCTTTTATGTTTATCAACCATGTGATTGCTGACGTCATCACTTAGGGTGTCTCACTAAGCATATCTATAAAAGCAGTATGTGTTCATACAAACTCCAGCTTGACAAAGGGCGAGGAAGCCCGAAACGCGTTGCTGATTTTGTGAATAAATTACATCTTTGCTGTACCTGGCTGGTCCGTCTCCTTCCATTGGTGTCACACCGCGCTGTGCTGTGCCAAGCTATGTGGAGCTAAATCTGCATTTAACAGCAGGAGTTGGTTTGCTCGTGCAACGGACCCCTTCCCCATGAGTTGGCGGCTACCTTCAAACCAATTTTGTTGTTTGTTCATGAAGGAACTTCTGGTATCTGCCCCCTGGATTGCCGAAAGAATCGAAACAGAAGCTACAGCTGAGTCGTGTCGCGTCGTGTGATTGGGTCGGAAGGTTCGACATACGAGGTGATTGATTCGCTGTGGTGTGTTTACAATCGGAAGGCACACATCCGGATGGGGAGGTAATCGGACAGCTATCCGAGCTCTCAGACCTTTTGAGCTCGTTCCAATCCAACACTAAATTCACATACATAACCATGTCGGACGAGATGGTTAGAAAGCGCGAGGAAGCAGCTGACAATGTTTTCGACGGATCATCAAACAAAAGTAAGAACACTAATGCGACACCTAATGATAATGTCTGCATTGAACAGAAAAACTTAAAATTGTTATTCAAAGACCTAGAAAAGCACAAAAAGGATGAAATTACAAAATGGTGGGAACATAAGTCCTTTAACAAATATGCGGAAGTAGATCGAGTTCCACGGGGGCTAAGAATCCTTCTGGCACCAAGTTATGACAAACCCAATCCGGCAATGTTAAAGGAGTGGGGTCACACAAATTTAGAATCTTCAATGAAACTTGTTCACTTATTAGCCAAATTTGCTGCAATAGATCGTGCAGAAATTCTGGAGAACATTAAACAAATTGAGGCTGAAATCGAAACGCGGACCGACGCAGCTGAAATCAAAAAATTAACTGAGCAAATGAATGATCGGCTTTTCAAACATGAAGAAAAAATCAAACAGCGTAAAGCTCAAAAGTTTGCCCGCGATAAAGACGATTACAACAATGGCCAGATCTTCACATTTTCTAGAAAGTATAATGGTGCTCAAAGGCAAGCCTACAGTAATAAGACACACACTAATGTTCCATCTGCTATCAATCACGCAAGTCACGCTAATACTAATGAGCAAACCAATCTAAACGAAAATGAAGATGATGATAATGTGTTGACTTCTGACTCTGTCTCTACTGCGAGTGGGTCCAGTTTTGATGCCTCAATGCACAATGCACAAAAACCTGTTTTTTTAAACTTAGAACAGGAAATGGACTTTATCGTGGACCAGCGCTTACAGACATTGAGACCGAGACAGCGAGGGCAATCAAAAAACACAAGTGCAACAAATGCAGGAGAGAAAGGAGGCGTAAGCACAAACAAAAAACAAGAAATAAAGAAGAAAACATGGAGAGGCAGGCGACAATAGATAACTCTATAATCAATCTTTCTACAATTACGCTTAATAAGGCTGAAGAACAGTTGTTGTCCCTGGGCCTTAATTTTTGCCCTGTCCAAAACGTTAATTACAGCACAACAAGGATTGATGTTTATTGTTTTATTCGCAAGCTAAAACTAAAAAAACATTTTGCTTTGAAAAACAATGTTGATTCTATCGCTTTGCCTCCCTCTATTGATTTGGCTTTTCAACCTACAGACCAAGTCAGTGCCCTACATGCTTCAGACGTGCATGTTTTCTAGATGCCTCAGACCTTTATAAAACTCGAACAGACACTATAGAAATAGACCCTGATTTATCCACCCAGATCAGGTTGGAGAAAATTGGTGTTACACGAAAGGGTGCTGGACTCAGTCCTTTCAAGAGCAAATCTACATTTATACCGCTGATGCCAAAAGACAGCATCGAAGTATTTCATGACTGTGTAACTAAAGACTTGAAAGAATTATATCTCAAAACAAAGAACAAAAAAAGTAAGAAATGTTCTAGTATTAAATGTCAATCTGTCAACTTAATGAGAAAGTTAAGCGAAAATCATGAAATTGTGATTAAGAATTCAGATAAGGGTGGTAACCTTGTAATTCGGCCTAAAACTGAGTACATAACAGAAGCTAATAGGCAGCTAAATGACCAACACTGTTATACAAAGTCCAACAATAGAGAATATAAAAATGCTAAAACAACTTTGAACAAATTGCTTGGGCAGTGGAGAAGAGAGGGCTTAATTTCCTTCGAAGAGTACAAGTTTATGAATGTTGAGTTTCCCGTCCTCCCCTCCCTATACCTCATTCCCAAAATCCATAAAGGTATTAGCCCTGTGCCTGGCAGGCTAATAATTTCTGCCACTAAAAGCATGGGCGAAAAAGTGGGGGAATATGTTGATTTCTTCCTGCAGGACTTTGTCAAACAATTGCCGAGTTTTGTTAGAGACAATAGCAATTTCTTATCTAAAATAAGGAATTTGCAATGTACTCCCAACATGTTGCTAATTACACTTGATGTGGAATCGCTCTATACGAGCATTGACCACATCCAAGGATTATCAGCAGTTAAATATTTTTTGGCCAAACGTCCCATCATGTACTATGAACACAATAAAGTTATTGTGCAGTTAATTGAATGGTGCTTGCACAATAATTGTTTTCTCTTTGGAAAAGAGACATTCAGACAATTGAGAGGTGTGGCTATGGGGGCCTGTTTCTCCCCCAGCTATGCGTGTCTTCACGTAGGCTGGTGGGAGGAACAGGTCCTCTCTAATAGCCACACAAAATATATGCAGGAAAACGTGAAATGTTATCTCAGATATATTGACGACATTTTTATCCTTTGGGATGGAAGTGCTGAATTGGCATCTAATTTCGTCAGTGAGATAAATAACAACTCTCTCAATCTGAACTTCACTGCTCATATCCATGCTACACGTATGCAGTTTCTGGATGTAGAAATGTACGTTGCTAATTCTGTGATTCACACCACGTTACACAGAAAACCCACTGCGGGCAACACCATTTTGCATGCTATCAGCATGCATCCCAGACACACTATCTCTAGTATACCTTATGGTGAAATCTTAAGGCTTAAGAGAATCTCTAGTACCACTTCTGATTTTGAATCTTGTTTAAATGATATGATAGTTCGTTTAAAAGCGCGTGGATATACTCATACCATGTTGAAATCTGCCATTGAAAAATCTAAGACTAGAACTAGGGACAGTCTTTTTAAGAACATTACGCCTCAGTTTGAGACCCAAACCGTTCCTTATGCTGACTGTCCACGTTTGATAACTGCTTTTAGTTGTCAAGATAGGCAGCTAAAAGCCATCTTGAAGAAAAACTGGCCTATACTATTAAGTGACACTATTTTGGGATCTAAACTTCCCCTCACTCCAGTAGTTACCTTTAGGAGGGCTTATAATATGGGATCTATCTTGGACAAGGCTGCCCCAGAACTTAAGCAAAAACCTTCCTGGTTTCCATCTGTAAGAGGTTTTCACAAATGCTCCACTTGTCAGGCCTGTAAGTTTGGGATAAATATGACACATTTCTCTACCCCATTCTGTAAGAAAAGTACACCTATCAACGGTAATTACAACTGTAAAACCGATCACGCTGTATATGTCCTAACGTGCACCTGTGGCCTGAATTACATTGGTAGCACCAGGCTGCAGGTGCATGTCAGGATATTGCAACACCTAAGAGCTATTGTACATAGTGATCCAGCTTACCCCGTTGCCCGACATTTCAAGTCAGTACACAATAAAGACTTGACTTGTCTAAAATACTATGTAATTGGAGCTATTCCTCAACTTAGAAGAGGTGGAGACCGGGATCTCAAACTAAGGCAGTTGGAAACAAAAATGATTTTAGAGTTTGACAGTCGCTGGCCTAATGGGTTGAATAACACGGATGAGATGCATCACTATTGGTAACAATTATTTGTCTAATTAGTGAATGATACTATATTTATATATCCATCCTGTTTCTAACCCATCGCATACACTCAATAGTTAGGTTCTCTATTATTGAGTGTTTTTTCATTGATACATCTATACTGCTTAAAAATGTCAACATGGATTAACCAACTTGTACCTAATCAGCATATACAATCTCTCATTCTGTATATATTGATGAATTAGTGTTAAACTTATCTTGTATGTGTTCTTTGTAAATTCAGATATATTTTTCTATTTTTATCCTATTTAGAGCTATTTATTTATTCTTTTTCTACTTTTTTGTCTCTTTTAGGTCCTGGGGTATTACTTTGCTCTTTTGAATACTAATATGACTCCTATTATGTTGATCTTTTAATTTTATATATATAATGATTGAGTATATGTATTTATTTATGATGTGTGATATATTTATTACATAACCATTTCATGAAATGTTTCTATACACACTTGGTTTTATCACTTTTTTTACTGCTTTTAAGGTTATAATGATGGATTTTATGAATGTATGGATGTCAGGGACCTGAGTATCCTATATTATTCTATCTAATAATTTTTTAACTTTTGCAGTACACTCATTGTTGTTCGCTTTTACTTCCTTTTTTCACCATTGTTACACAGTCACTTATGCACTTTTCCATTTCACTGCTTCTGTATGACTTTTTTGCACCAATCATATCATGAAAGATTAATCTCATTCTATTGGGAAACTATGGATTTTGTACCGAATTTGTATTTATATGGTTATTCTTCTTAAATCCAATTTTTAATCACAGATTATTGTTAAAAAAGACATCGGATTTATCCCGCTATTTTTTATCATTGTAAATGGCTAGTTTATATAATGTTGTTCTTCAGTTACAATAAGACAACTTCTAAATATGCCTAGATATTTCTTTTATGTTTATCAACCATGTGATTGCTGACGTCATCACTTAGGGTGTCTCACTAAGCATATCTATAAAAGCAGTATGTGTTCATCCAAACTCCAGCTTGACAAAGGGAGAGGAAGCCCGAAACGCGTTGCTAATTTTGTGAATAAATTACATCTTTGCTGTACCTGGCTGGTCCGTCTCCTTCCATTGGTGTCACGCCGCGCTGTGCTGTGCCAAGCTGTGTGGAGCTAAATCTGCATATATATATATATATATACACAATCACAAAAAGAGCTCCTTCTGAGATACTGGGACCCAGGAGGGTTGGGGCAGACTCCGGTGGAGCGTGCCGGTAAATCACAATCCAAAGTCTTTACAGCAAAGTTGTATCATGCGCTCTCAGGAAATGAGTATAGTACATATATTTATATATAGATGTGTGT
>NW_028241665.1:0-10666 GCF_964263255.1 Lissotriton vulgaris | reverse complement strand
ATCTAGGTGGCCTCTGTCAGGCTCGGTGCTGGTTTTCTTCGGGGCTGCGTTGAATATCCTATAACCTCCCCCACACGACTCTCCCAGAGTCTGAAATACGTAACACAGACTACTAAGATCGTCCCGTGAGGGCGGGAAAGGAAGGGGACAACGGGGAGGGAGATCTGAAACGACAAGGACAATGATTTAGAAAACACCCCCCCAAAACCCCACAAGGGAATAATTATACAATCCTTCCTTACAATTCACAATATTAATCTATGCCCCTACCTGAAAAGGAAAATATAAGAGGCTTTGTATTGTGGGAGGAATGATGAGGGTCGAGATCTGGGATGTAAGCCAACTGTAACAACAAACACATAGAAACACAATGAGCTTACGGTATCACGTGAGACTATGTTAATCACCCTTAAGACATACTACCTACCACTTAATTATGGTGTTCCTCTTTAGGCTAGACCAATCCCCTTGATCACGTACCCCCAAATCGTCTCCCCTGTATATTCAAATACAAAGTGTAGAATAGATGAAGAAAGGAATCACATAGAAAAAACGACAGGCAAGGTTAAATCACCCTTTCATACGAATTCCTGCCAGCTTCTGGGTTTTATACAATATAGGAAGATATCTGATTCTTGACACACTCCGTGTCTGAACACAAGATAACTCTATCAACTAACAATGACAGTCCACACTGTTCGGATCTCCCTATTTAAGTCAATATTGAACAATATGTCTGTTGAACTGGAAGAACTGTTCCGATCTGGACAAACCCAGAAACAAACCTCTCCCCGCAATGAGAACGCGAAAACCGTCTCGTCCAACAGGGAGAGAAATAGAAACCTTGTTAACTCACAAGGTTTCACCAAGGTACCTGGCTTATGCACACAGCTGCGTGCACTAAACAAACGGATCCAAAATTCTTCCACCCGACCCAGAACGGGATGAAAAGGGACACAGTCGGATAACAATTCTCCACACCGGAGCTTACCGCTACTCCATCTTACGACCAGTCCGTAGTCTTGGCATTAATTATCGGCACAGCGAGTGAGTAATGGCTGAGTCTTATTTCCGGGATTTTGCGTGACTGGCGTTAGTACGTGACGTTGTCTCCTGGCCTTCTGGGAAATGTAGTTCGGCCTGTGCGATCGCCCATTGTCCCGCATTACGCGGACAGCGGCCATACACAGCGAAAACCTGACAGCAGCATTCCTGAAACACAGTATCAGAATTTTAATCTGTACTCATTTTCTACCTGTCCCGCTCTAAATACCATGCCCCTTGCCATATGTAATACAATGACTACTTGCTAATATTTAAAAGGGTGGCCATTACTTGTAAGAAAGGTTTAGTTTGTTGGATCACAATGTAGTTATTGCACTAAAGCTAAGCTAGTAGGCCAGTAGTCATGTTTGCAATGCTAGTGTAGTGGATGGCACATTAGCTTCTGCTGCCCACTACACAGCAGTGGCATTGAACATTTAGCTCTCAGGTGCACTATCTAAACCATGTATTAGTGACTTATAGGCAATGGACAATAATCCAATGTAACCCTGTTTAAAGGTGGAGCACAGGTCCTTTCCTCCTGGTTAGCAGTAGTAAAGTACACTGAGGTCTGAAGCCAACAAAAATGGGTCCAGCAAAAGGCACAAACTCTGAGGTCAATGTAGTCCTACACCCTCTATCTGTAATGAAGGAATGTGGGAGTCCATGTAATATGACAATTTCCTATGGAAAATACTAATGTAAGCGTGATAATCTTTTCTAACGGAATAAAAATACCGGTTTTAGTTAGATAATCAATTACCACTAACAAAGAGAAGTGGAATCAAAGAAAGTAAATAATGTACAAAGTCCTTTAAGATCTATGACCAGGACTGCTGTGGTTTAGGCAAGGGCTGCAACAATCTAACTGTTTTTGACTTGTGCACAAGTGACACATTATTTTACAAAATTCCTAATCTCTCCTCTCATTTAGTCAACCAAAACTGACAGATTGTCAACTCTTTTGTGGGATGGATCCCTGGGTGATCTACCAAAGGCAATTCATGTCCCTGCCTTAGAATTAGTCTTAGTGGTAGAATGATCTAGAATGAAACCATTTCCTTTGTGCCAAAGAACCATACTTTGTCTCCTGGTTACTATCTTGGTTCGTCTTTGGGATGCCGACTGGGCCAATAATTGTATCTTGTCTGTGCTTGTTAAAGACATTTGTGAATTTTATTTTACTTCTCCTCTTTTTTGGATACATAATGTAACTGCATGTACTTACTTTATGATATTCTTTAACGGTGTGCTAGTTGGATAGAGAGCATAGGATGCATGAAAAAGACTGATCTTAAAAGAGGAGTGATCAGCAGTGTTGTAAGTAAATTGATCAGTTGCTAGATAGTCAACTCAAGGTTCAGGTTGATCATGAGTGTATAATCTGAAATATTGCTCCAAGGTCTGGATTATACATTTGGTCTGATTGTCTGTGGAAGATATGCTGTAGATAATGCCAGTTAAAAGTTCAGTAAGTGAGATGATTCTGTCCAGAATTAGGACACAGTTTGAAAATATGATTTATTAAATGTGAAGCAAATTCCTAAGCAGACGGCAGTTTAGTATTTGGAAAAAAATGAGCCAACTTGAAAATCACTACAATGATTATTGTTTCCTTCTTTGAAATAGGGAATTTAATCATAAAAACAATTGAAATGTGTGACCAGGGACATGTGGAATTGGAGTAGTTTATAGGTACTGTGTTCTGATGTTTATATTGAGCACTGGTGGAGCAGATATTGACATAGAATATACCCCATCTTTCATATCATGCCACTAGCAATGCCTCCTAATTTAACCCAAAGTTATCTTCTCTCCAAAATGTCCTACACTGATGTTATCATGACACCAACTTTTGATTTGAATCTCTGATATATCCTTCAGGAATAACACAACAGCCTTGTGGCATTTCAAATAGATGTGTTTTCTTTAAGGTGTAGCGTTTATGGATCTTTCTCTTGCTATGCTTGTAAATTCTTAAGATGAACAATAGTACAAAACATCACAACGGATTTTGTGAAAAAGAAATGCAGCGGATTTACAGGAACTGTATTATGTTTCAAACTATGGGATAATGCATCAGCAAAGAAATTCTAAGGGGAATATTCTCAAGAACGTGCGATAATCATCGGCAAAATCGGTAAATGCAATCTTTCATATCGTGGGAAAATAACTCAGTGTTAATGTCCTATTAACAATGCGGCGGTAACATGCGATAGTCTCCCGATAACACGCCAAATGACCGCAATAAAATCACCAGGACAGCGATAAAAATCTAAACCCAAACGTGAAAAAGTTTGCCATAGGCCCACCTGTGATAAAAATGCAGCGATAAGCAGCGCCGCACCTGCAAGTTCCACAAGTTGGGCCGGAAAAATCACTTTAAAAGCAGCAACAAAAAACACAAACAAAACACATACATCTGCGAAGCACCATGGAGGTGGCCGGAGCAAGAACAGAAGACATCCAGAACCCCATAACCCCCATGGAGGGCAAGCCTGGGACCATCATTGGGGAGACAGTGGCAGGAGTTGGGAGACCGGACACTGCACAATATGACCTGAGCCAAAAGGAACAGGGTGAGTAATGACCAGGGACTGGGCGGAGGGGGTGGAGATGGGAACAATGGCACACATGCACAAGTAAGTATAGCACATCTGCGAAAAAACCATGCTCAAGAGTCACAACTCCGACCAAGAGCCCAATTTACGCAAGTCTGCAACATCTCAGCACTGTATGAGCACAGAAGTGAAAGGCACACCGCCTGAAAGGGATATGGGCCAGCCAAATCAGAGCACACATTGTGGGTGAATTGTGGGCAATCCACCCACAATACAGCACACACACATAAGATTTAGAGCACCCCAACATTGACAACAATGTGGTACAAACTGCAACACTTTCACAACAGAACAGAGGACACAACTGTTACTGCTTGTGTGTAGAACAGGGCCATTCGCATTTGGCATAGCAGGAAACTGTGAGATGACAATGTACAACTACAACCTCACATCCCTGATGGCGTATTAATGCCAAGTGTCCTGCTTCAAATAGGTGTCTCCTCATAAACAGTCACAGTGTACATTGCCATGGTGTCTAACAGTAAACTTGTACAATGCGTTACCATACATGTGAACACACTATCAATCTGCATTTCCCCTTCACATTGCAGAGCGAGAATTAACACCTCCTGCAGAGCAGACCCAACAACTCAGCACTGATGATTAAAAGGTCCTCCCCAACATTTATACGGACGCACTGCAACAGCTCAGGCACAGCTCCGGCATCCCATCTACAGAAGCAGGCCAGCCCAGCTGCATCCATGAGACCCCCACCCCCTGCACAGACCACACAGCAGGAATCACCCACCACCGCAGCTGTCTCCCAGGACCCCCAAGACCAATACATGGCCTTCCAATGCCTTGTGTAAGGGTGGCCGGAGGAGATGTTGGACCAGCTGCACGGGGGAACTATCTCATGGCAGCCAAACTAGATGCCATACGTGGGTGCCTAAGTCCCATTAGGGACCATTCACAGTCCCTAATGAACACTCACTGTCTGCTCCTTGCTTTACAATAAGCCTTGGCTGACATCGCTGGAGTCATGACTCTGAGCCAAGAACAACAGTCAAATCAGAGTGGCCCCACCAACGTCAGCAAGGAGTTGTGTCACATGGGAATGATCATGGAGAACATGGAGCGGATGCAAGCCTCACAAATGCTTGCCATGGCTGTATACCAGTGAGATGTAGCTGTGATCTTCCATGCCCTGCTGATCCTCGTCATGGCAATGCCACCATCAGGCCTGGATGGATGCTGGTGCTACCACTCCATCCACATCTCCTCCTTTGGGAGTGTCAGTGCCACACAGTGCGGCAGACATTCCACCTCCTGCCCCTGATGTGTCACTGCCACACAGTGATGCAGACAAAACACCACCACCCGCATGTGAGGCACTTGACACATCAGAGGACAAAGATGATAATGAATCTGGCTTTGTAGTAAGAATGAAGTGGTAGCATTTATCTCCGCCATATGGCCGGGTTCAGCTTGGTTCTGCCCTCTGAATCATGCCCTGGAATAACTCCTCCCACTGTCCCGCAATACACTGAGCAACACTCACATTGGACCTCGAATTGGACTGCCGTGTTTGGTTTGGTTACCAATGCCACAGTATTCACACTGCGGACTGTAGTCTTCCACTCCCTATGAACTTGTCAATCCTGAAAGGACTCTGGCTGGCCCTCCATGGGCCAACAATGTAAAGTGTGGTTTGCATGGCCCATTACTGGTCCAGCTTCAACACTCCACTGAATGTGAATACAACATTCCAATTCACACAGATGTGTCATGGCCATGATCAATCAAGAATGAAAGTATGGATAAATGTAGGGACAGTGATTCAACAAAAAGGTACTCCCTGGGTAATGCTATCAATGTGCAGGTATGACGGTGACCCAGATAGGCATTGAGAAACACATTGTTTTTCAAATAAACACTCATCACAGTTGAGTACAAGTGAAGGTGCGTAGACTTTATTAGCATTTGCGTGTCAGTGCAGGAAAGATAAGTGCCACAACATGCAGACCAATGCAGCCTTATGTCAGAATGAGGAGTGTTGCCCAGCGCTGCTGTCCACACCGGGGGAGTGCCTTACCTTTCATAGGTGTGTGTTAAGCCGCGTTGTTGTCCGCTCATATATTTGGAGTCCAGGAAAATGCAGCCATGTCCACTTTTGTCGTGGGATATGTGACCAGACCTCCAAGATGCAACAAGGTGTCGGGACATGTGTAATGTGTTCCAATCTGCTGTGGCTGCAGATAAATCTTCAGACACGTGGTATTTTGTATAGGGTTTTGGCACCTCTAGGTGGAATCACACAAAGTGGGAAGTATGAATTAAATATAACGATGGTGCTTTAGGGTGTGGAGAACCACTAAACTCCACAGTCACAAAGCCTGAGCTCTATGCAAAATCTATTTCACAATACAAGTACTCACTTGCACTGATTGAGGTGAAATACTTTGGAAATTTGAACTTTGAACTGTTCTTGAAAATACTTGAACTGCACAGACTATGATGCAGTGGGGCGATACGGCGGAAGAGGTCAGCGGTGTGCTCCCAACTCCGGAATCCCCTTTTTCTTGGCTCCCGGTAGCCATGTAAGCTGACGAGCTTGTTGGAGATGCACTTGCGCGCCAGAGGGGCAACGAGGCCCGTGACGGATGTTTGGCGACCTGTTCTGCATCCCCGAAACTATCCCTACTGATGAGGGAATCAATCCTGAAACACGAGCTAGGCTCGTGTCTAGAGATGATCACAATACAAGTACTCACTTGCACCGATTGAGGTGAAATACGTTGGAAATTTGAACTTTGAACTGTTCTTGAAAATACTTGAACTGCACAGACCATGATGCAGTGGGGCGATACGGCGGAAGAGGTCAGCGGTGTGCTCCCAACTCCGGAATCCCCAAAATCTATTTCACACCCCAGCACACGTCACGTAATATAACCGGTTTCCCTACTTTAGTACAAACACATTGATTCTCATATCATGCAACAAGAATATGAAAAATTCCTTTGGTTCCTATTTTCAAGATTTTATTTTCTTTGTCTTTTATTTCAATTTCAACAGCCACAGCTAACACGCGTTTCGTCGCTATAGGGACATGATCCCGCAACTTCCTCAAGGCTGTATAAACATAAACATAAAGAATACCTCTGTATTCAATGTTTTCAGACTTTTTGCATAATATATACATTGTGCATTTATCACGTTATGGGATACAGATATTCAACACAAGGTCTGCTGTGGCTGCAGGTACATAGTTACTCGTCCATGAAAGCGATTGCAGCTTCGTAGGCTAATATTTCCAACATGAGGTCGTTGTCAACTTCATCAAACAGGACGGTGTGTCCATCCATTAGCAGGTCCAGGCAGATGTGCTTTGTCCACCGCCTTTCACCAACTTGCACTACAGCCCAATAGGGGAGCGGTTCAATGTGGTCATAGAACACGAGGATTTGTGCAATATCTCAGTTCCAGCTGCCAGCATGTATGACAAGTATCAAGGCATCCCATAAATGGGTATCACAGTGACACTCCTGGTCGTGAGCCAACCAAGGGCGCACACACATGTCAAAATCCAGTTCATCTACCATCCTGTTGGATAGGCAGACATCCATGCACCACTCGAATATGCACGATCGACAATGCAACACAGGCTGAATGCAGGTGATGTTGGCAAGGTGAAAGCTTAGCCAGTAACTGATTAGCATCACTGCTAATGGCTATCCCCCCAGTAAATGCAGCATATGTGCACAGTACAGTTCTATGTGAAAGGGGTTGTGCATGTGTCCGGAATGATCTGCCATAGTGTCAGAGGTTCTGGCTGAAGCAGCACTGTTCTGACCTGCGCCTGTTCTGTGGATGAAATGCCACTGCTCAGATCAATGAGTTGTTTTAGTGTGCAAAGGTTGTACGCATAGGATGGTGTGGGAGTAAGTGTGAAGGCCATTCCATGCAAGATAACTTCGAGCAAGGACTTCTGTCTGTGGGATGCGTATACGTTGTTCCTTCGTCGGGCTGTGCGTAGTGTGGGAGTTGTCATCAGCTGCTATGGTATCTGTCAGAGGGTGCCGGGCACAAGTAATTCCGAGGTCGGAGGGTGCCGATATGCTTCCGCCTGATGTTAGTTTGTCATCTGCTTGCATTCAGGAAATGTAATGTGGCTTGTTGGGGGTGGGGTTTGGGATGTGTGTGACTTTGGGATTCATGTTTGACGTGTCTTGCATGTGGCATATGAGCATCATCACTGTGTGTTACGTTGCCTCACAGCTGCTCCTCCATCCCCTCAAACCCATTTACTTATGTGCGCTGCGTAATTGCACTACTTGCACTCCTACGGCACAGATTGTCATGTCTGTCTGCGCATGTCCACAAGCTTGACAACGACACTGTGATGTTGGCCCTTGAAGGTGGTGGGCCATGTGAGTGTAGGCCTATGGTAAGGATAGGGCAGTCACAGATGTAGAGTACATGCCTGCTACTGTGGCTAGGCATTTGGCTCATACTGCGGCAATACAGATACACACAAAACCTGGCATGTATGATCCTGGACCCCGAGCGGTCTTGCACTCCTTCGTTACTGCGTTCATGCAAGCCCACCCTCCGGGTGCATGCTACATTGCAACATTGTCACTTACAGGGGGGATGACTTCGCTACATGTTCAAGCTCCTACCCACTGCCTGAGGTGACATGGTTGCATCCGCTTTCCACAGCACAATACAATGTGGTAGGGCCCGGGGTCATCTTTCATACATAATGACACACGCACACACTTGGATAGGTAGTGGAACTGGCTACGGGCACATGCGCATGGCCCCTTTTTATTACCAGGATCACATATGAAGTGACGCATGTGCAGGATGGGTGTGGGGTGAGTGTGAGCCAGCCCTCAGGGAGTGGTTGGTGCTGGCAACAACTTGAACAGTTAAAGCAGAAATAGAAAACACCAATATAATACAAACAACTGCGAAACATCATGGAGGTAGCCGGAGCAAGTACAGAGGTCACCCAATATTCAATCAGGGGCCATGACTTGTGGTGCTCTGAGGTAGGGGCACCAGAGCTGAGCTTGGTCATGTGAAGACATTGTAAATGAGTGTGTCCCTTTGAGATATTCCTGCTGCAGCTGCAGTGGGGTGTGTTACACCTGCCTCATCTTCATCATAATTGTCCCAGGTCTTCCACACTGCCTGAGGTGACATTGTTGCATCCGCAGTACGTAACTCAATCATAAAGGGTCCATGGGTTGTGCTGCACAGAGTTAGTGGCACCTGTGGTGCTCAGTGGGTGCGCAGCCTTTGATGATGCGTCGTTCGCGAAGGTCAGGAATGGATTGGATGTTGGTGAGCCCTGATGACCACAGTGTAGGCCGGAGGCAGAGGTCAGCAGGGGCCAATAGCCACATGGTGTTGACTTGTGGTGCACAGAGTTAGTGACACCTGAAGCGCTCAGGGGGTGCGCAGCCAGTGATGATGCGTTGTCCGTGAAGGTAAGGAATGGATTGGATGTGTGTGAGCCCTTCTGACCGCAGTGTAGGCCATAGGCAGTGGTCAACAGGGGCCCACAGCCAAGTGGTGTTGACTTGTGGTGCATAGAGTTAGTGGCACCTGAAGCACTCAGAGGGTGCGCAAGCTGTGATGAGGCGTGGTCCGGGCGGGCCGCACTGGTAGCAATGGCTGTTGCCTACTGGACTGCGTCATCTGCAATTGTGACTCAATCTGAATTGTGAGCCCTGCTGACTGCAGTGTAGGTCGAAGGCTATAGTCAGCACAGACATAACTCCACAGTGCTGGGCTGCTGATTTCACTGGGGGCCTGTGTCAAGGAGGTCGGCGGTCACAGCGGCGGACTCATAGCAGGGTGAGGGTTGCCACCCTGGCAGACACGTTGGCCTTCCCAGAAGTGAACCACGGCCAGAGCCCCGGCCTATTTATTCACACTCCTACGCTGGACTGGCATACGCAGACCAGCCAAATACGCTTATGCTCACAGGGGTTGGACGACACAGCTACATGACCGAGGTCTTCCCCACTGCCTGAGGTAACATGGTTGCATCCACTGTCCACAACACTAAAAGCACTAGCAGTATATGTCCACATGGACAGGTCTATGCTCTGCCTACTGAGGTTTGTCCAGCACATCACCGCTACACTTGACATTGTGTGAATTCTTATTCATTGGTGACTTGCCTCCTTCACACATACCTGGTTCCCACCTCTCCCACCTCTCCCCCATTCTGCTATTGTGTGGCTGCGGGCCATGCCGTTTTTGGAACATACACTGTCCTGTTCTGCACTGCCTCGGTGGTAGTCAGGAGGGGTGTGATCCTGGGGGGGCATTGGGGTGGTGGCAGTGGGTGTTGTGGCCCTCTTGGGTGTCTGAGCAGCATGATCAGTGTCTCCATGACATGTGTTTTTTGCAGAAGCTATCGCTGGAAAACTGACGATATCGGCAGTTTGCATCAGCTTAAAGAATGGGGTGAGAATTCATTCGGTACTTTTGCTGTGCTAAAGTGCTGATAACTCGGCAATAAGTCCTTGAGAATATGCCCCTACGTTTCTGGAGTATGGATTATTTGAAAATGAAAACAGAAGAAAAATAAAACCAGCTTGCTAGACGCTGATTAACACAGTGTAAAGTTCAAAGAAATTCCAAATTCTTATGTTCTGTGACAACAGTGATAACGTGAGGTGAAACTGTCATGAGTTGTCACCACTCAATGAAGTCAGATTTAACTGCTAGTTGCTCCTTTACCAGAATTGCATAGTTGATCTTCGCAGGCATGAATTTTTGAGAATAGTAAGCTACAGTTTATAGTGCTGTGTTAGATTCTGGCAATAAGATAGCTCTAAGAGCAATAGCTGAAGCAGAAACGTTAACAAGAAAATGATCTTCTTGCTGAACATGAGCTAGAAATTGTGCTTGTGTAAAGATTTGCTTAATTTCTTCAAAACAAGTTTGAATTTCAGGGGTCCATGTATAGGATTGATTCATTTTTATTAGGGGAGTCATAGGTGTGATTCTTGATGAACAATTGGGAAAGGACATTCTAG